>NW_024533029.1:37500-96961 GCF_016097555.1 Gigantopelta aegis
ACGGTGTTTCGATTTATAATTTTGTGGAGAGGGTTGCTTTTGGGAAAGCACTCACCGAGTAATCTGAGGAACTGGTGACCTACGTTGGTTTTCACGTTGGAGCTATATGGTGGGTTGTACCAGGTGATGTTTCTATTGCGGTTGTTTCTGCGTCTGTTGTTTTCTGCTGTTGGGGTGTATTTGAGGTTATAGTTATATCCGCTCTTGAGTAAGGCTTCCTTATATGGGCGTTTCGCTTCTTCAAAGATGCACTCATTCGAAGATATATCAGAAAGCCTTTTATTTATTGTTTTTGGTATACTGCGGATGATATTTGGAGGGTGGTTGCTCTTGTTGTGGATGTATAAAGGTGTGTTGTTTGGTTTCATATAGGGTTTGACTGAGCTCTTTTCAAGATCTAGAGTACGTCTAAGTAATCTACAGATTTTTTGTTGGCGACTATGGTGATCTTGAGTTTATGGTTTGCAAATATTCTGCATGTATGTATGCATGTATGTATGTATGTATGTATGTATATTTATCCTATAATATCTTACATTTTCAGTGCAATCAAAGTATGTGATATTTTTCAGATCACATACTTTAAGAATACTTTGCAAATTAGATGTAAATTAGTCGAGGTCTCGGCACTAGGTTTATTTACATTTAAGCAAACGTGCTTGGGCGACACTCCATGATTGACGTATGCATTCATAGTCATCAAATAAAAACATTTTACTGGCAATTTAACACTGAAAGCTGTCCAGCGTTCAGAAAACAAAAAACGTTAGGCATAACTTTATTTTGATGTAAGGACATCCAAAATGACGTCATTCGAGTTTGAAGTCATTTACATTAAAAAATACACCGCGCCACATATTCTTACGTCATTTGAATATCTAGTAATGGCGGACTGGAATTAAAGTTGCGTGTACAGTTTACAAAAACACGTTGTATTAATCTTGAGCTTATATGATCAACAGATTATTACCAGAGGCTCGCATAATACTATTTTTTATTCCTAATATATGATATTGACGATACCGAAAAACACTCTGGTAATAACCTACCTCTCTCTCTCTCTCTCTCTCTCTCTCTCTCTCTCCTCTCTCTCTCTCTCTCTATATATATATATATATATATATATATATATATATATATATATATATATATATATTAGGTTCCCTGTTTTAGTCCCACCTGATTTTGAAGATGCACACGCACACAAATAGCCTCGTCTCCACAAAAATACAAAGACAGACGCTGCCGCAGCAGCGATAGCAATTCCAATCACAATCCCGACTGCAATCCCTGCTCCAGTTACTTCATTTGATGAGGCTGGTAGAACAGATTCACCTTTAATAAAACAAACAACAATTAC
The DNA here is from genome assembly GCF_016097555.1 of Gigantopelta aegis. NCBI lineage: Eukaryota > Metazoa > Mollusca > Gastropoda > Neomphalida > Peltospiridae > Gigantopelta > Gigantopelta aegis. The sequence goes on from NW_024533029.1 coordinate 38,861, forward strand.
CACCATTTTACTGAGAGCATGTCTTCTGCATTAATAATATGTCTGTTGTTGTGAATTATAAAAAATAAAATGAAATGAAAATAAAATAGAAACAAAGAAACAATGTCATAACCACTACCCAAAATGAAGAAACATATTGTAGCATGTTCGCTTTAAAGTCATGGAAAAACTGTACTCATTATGGGCCTCATATCTCAACAATTAATAGCATTTACTAAATCAGATCACATCTGCATTGCATATAAGTAATATTGTTTTTATATAGCTGTCGTGTGGTCACTGCCTGGGATGGGAAAGAGCCGTTCGAACCACCCACGGGGATCGACCATGTGACTGCTCGCACCTGTGGTACTGAACTACAGCTGACCTAGCGTTATAACAAAACTTTATCTGAGAGTCTGTATATTATGATTATTACCTGAAGGTGAAGTCAAGGCTTCCTGTTCCTCAGTAAAGCCTTTGTATCCATATTTATTATGAGTCAAAACCCGCACAATATATCTCGTGTTTGGTTGAAGATTTGGTATAACAGCTTTCTGAATTTTGTTAACTCCTTTTTCTGGAACAACTTCAGTGAGATTCGTCCACCTTGATGAGGTGTCTGCTCGGTATTGTACAACAAACGTCTGCTCTGATCCTCCGTTAAATGCCTCCAGCCAAGCAACTGAGAATGAGTGTGGATCACTGCTCGAGAAACAAAGATATTTACTGAAATATTCGTATTTCCAAGCATTCACTATATAAATAAAGTTTTACGTTAATAAAAACACTATTTTTAAACATTAAATTGCATTTAAAATGAAAATATAATACAGTCTAAGCGAAATGCTGAAGCATGAACAAAACATACAAAATAAAAACATACTAATTCAACTAAGAGAGGAAAACCATAAGTCCTTCATACTTACATTAACAAAGCTGTTGTTTTCATCTGATCCCTGGTAATCAATTTGATAAAATCACAAAAGTAAATGAAAGAGAGACGAAGTTGGAGTGGTAGTAAGATCCAATTTTAATAAACAATCCCCGCCAGTGTTCTACAGCTACTTAGTCTGCAGCTAGCACACACATCTACTCACACGGTGTACAGCACTGGGCGATGTGAGATACATTAATAACATGACTCAGTGGTCTACAGTTACAGTTTACAACTAGCATATCCATCTTTGAATAACTCAATGGTCTACAATTACAGTTAACATCTAGCATATCCGTCTACACATACCTGCTACATAAAACGTCAGGTTCTGCACAAGATCTGTGTTTTTAGCTCCATTAGAAACAACAACCTGATAGGTCCCAATATCACCCTGCTGTACATTTGTTAGTGTGAGTTTCCCAACAGCAGATACGACAGATGTAGATGAACTACCAGCCCCAATATTATTTCTGTTTCCACCAATCATTTTGTACCAGATGAATGTGGGTGATGGGTTGGCAATCACTGATATATTCAGAGTTACATCACCATCTACTACTGCTGCAAACTGTTTCTGGAATGGAACTCGATGATCTAGTCTTGGTGAACCTGAAATATATTGTTTGTTTAAACTAATTAGCATTTACCTTCATACAGATAATTAAAAAGTATGTAAACCCACTGAATATGTTGTATTCATACATACAAACTGTGTATGTATTGCTGCTACTAGTAAACTGTAAATGGACAAGGAAGGAAGAAATGTGTTATTTGCTGATGCACCAAAACTTTTCCATTACTGTTATATGGCGATGGACATGTGATTATTAACAACAGGGATAATGATAGAGGAAACCTACTGCCGCCACTCCACGGGCTACTATTTGAGTTTAGCAGCAAATTACTTTTAACATGCATCGCCCTACATACAGTACACACCACAGCCATTACTTCACCACTTTGAAGAGCGCTGGTTGCAATGTGAAAATAGCCTAATGGACCAGAGCGTTATTTCTGTTCGGAAATGGGAGAAAATGACCAAATATAGTAAACAAAAGTAAAGTCGGAGCTCCTTTATATCCCTCTATTATTGTCTTTCTATATAGAGTTAGTTTTCCAGTTAGTAGAATTGCCTAAGTTATACAATGGGTAATGGTATAAATAGGAAAACGAGTTATGACATGACTATAATATGGAATGAATATACTATATACAAACTATTTAAAGCACTAAAAAGTATCAAATGGTATAAAATAAATATAGTACGATATGAGTAACTTTGAGTAAGAAAACGTATTTTATTTTATTTTATAACCTGTTAGAACTTCGTGAGTAACATTTGGTCAATAATTATCACATTAATCATTAATGATACTAATGTGTAACTCACATCTCACAACAAGCTGCACACTTTCATTGACAGTTGACTTGATGTTGTTTCCCGCTACACACGTGTAGTGTCCTGTATCCAGACACCCAGCCTCCGTCCACGTGTACTTAGCCTGTTTAGAGTTTGTCATTTCACGCAGAGTCTCTGAGTTGTTCAACAGTTTGATGTAAGATCCTGGATGACTGTTAACTTCACATCTCAGAGTCATAGCAGTCAGCTCATCAACTGTAACCTTTGTAGACCGTGAGTTCAAAGTCAGAGAAGTGATGGAAGATTGGTCTGCAAGTACATATATTAGAAACAAATGGATCATTCCATGTGGAATAGGGAATTGCTTGGGAGTTTGAAACAAAACGATTTTAAATATTGCCAAGAACATATTTTATAAAATATTAAATGAGTAGATTCTGAGTTAAACTTGATAGGCAAAATTTACGTTCATATACAGTGAAGTATATATACATTATTCATGAACTCTAAACTCAAGAGTAATATGGAAAACATATTTCAATAAAAGCAATACATATTTTATAATAATAGCTAGTTATTATAACTAGAATGGCAAATAACTAAAAACCACAGTGACTGGATTGTGAAGAGACAAATAAAACAGTCACGTCTGGACTGCTTACAGTGTATTGGAATCAGCTTCATATATCATTTGCAAGTATTCCGTCAAGCTACTAATCGAAAATATCCAATAATCATTAACAGAGTTTCAGTTCACTTTGTATTATAAAATATTTGCTGTACAAAATATTGTCCAGTAGAGGATCCCCTCGGTAGTAGCTGTCCTCCTATAAACTATGCACTAGATATTCATGGAATGCTAAACAGTATCATGTAGCGTGCATGTAATATCATGGTATTCGGGCGGGAACCCCTCCCATGAACACCTATGTAAATCGAAATTCGTATTTAATCGATGATTATGCCGCAGTTAACTTTGTTTTTAAAAGACTTACGTTATGTATATGAAGAATTAATGTTCTAATAATTAAACCAAATACTTTTACTTACACTGCACATCCAGAGAAATGATCTTCTCTAATGATTTCTGTGTGTTTGTGTTCCTAGCAGTACACGTGTAGTCACCAGCTGCTGATCTCTGTATGTTATTTAATGACAACACAGAACTCGTTGATTTTATCTGAGATTTAAACTTCCACATGAAAGAGCAGGATGGAAAACAGTTAGTCGCTTCACTTGACACAGCTACAGCGTCACCTTCCTTCACTGTCAGTGGAGAAGTGGTGTTCAGCTGGACACTGTCTGGACCATCTACAAAATAAACATAAAGTAAAAATCAATTTAAAGTTACAGTCTCTGGTTACCATTTTATAACATCATGTACAAATATGAAATACAAGCTCAAATGCACTTTTAAAAAACTCGTGTGTGTTCGCTATGAACGGGGATCGTCATAAGTATACGCTTGATTCGTCGCCTGCGCCGCCATAGCTCGGCAAAGCACAAACGACAGCCTGTTGTCAGTTTCAGTTAACACGTGCGTTTGCCGATTTCAAATTGTAGGGTTCGTCTCAAAAAATTAAAACAGAAATCTTGCGCTGTACAAAGAACGTTCGGTTGAGGATACGGTACTAGAGTCTTTCGTTAAAACCGGTTTGATCTTGATCCGTATTATCGACAATCGTGCCTTCCTATTTCAGAATTAATATTTTATAAAGTTTTAGTAGAACTTTCAAAGTTTAGTTTGTATACTAGTAACACATTAATCATGTATATATTTTTTTTAATATAATATATTAAAGTAGACAATGAACGTTTTCACTTCTTAATTTTACGTGTTAAACTCGACATATTCAAATAAATATTCTTTCGTTTGGAAAGGGTAAAGTTGGGGGGGGGGGGGTTGTTTAACGACATCAAAGTTAGAGCATATTGATTTAATAAAAATCCGACGTCATACAACCGTAAATAAAATGTGTTGAGTGCGTCATTAAATAAAACATATCCTATCCTTCCTTCCATCTGCTGTTGGATGTCTAACATTTGGTAATTTTGACATATAATCTTAGAGAGGAATCGGGTGCATGTGCAGGGGGAGGGTATTGGAGGTCGAAACCCTTACTTGCCCAAGCTTAAAAAAAATTGAAATGTATTTTTGGGGGGAGCATGGCCCCATATAAACTTCGCTCAACACAGTCTATAACCCCAACCCACCTGAAATCCCTACACACGCACTTTCGAAACCCGCTACATTTTTTTTAGCAAGAGATCGTTTATATGTACCATCCCACAGACAGGATATCACATGCCATGGTCTTTTATATACCCGCCGATGGGGATCAATCCTAGACTGACCGCGCATTTCCAAAAAACATTAATAAAAATAACATAAAGTCTTGAAAAATGTTACGTAAATCGAACACAGTACCTCTTCCTCTACCCCTAGAGCGTTACGTGCAATTAGTAACACCCCCTTACACGTAACGCGTATGCTGGCCACTGTCAAAATTTCAAGGCAAATCCCCCACCCACCGACCCCTGGAAAGGCGTTGTACCATACCTCTATGGATATAAATATGTTTTGGAGATATGAGACGACCCCCCCCCCCCCCCCCCCCCCCCCCCCCAATCAAGACAGTTAAATTTGTTCAAAAATTGCGAAATCTCGCGTGATCTCTTGTTGGGGAGTTCCACACTTGTGATAAGCCAATGAAAACCGAGATCGGCAGGAGCCCGTCAAAAGTGTCCCACTTTCGAAATACTGGCTTTGTTTTTGACCTGGATAAGCCAGCGTAGTGAAACAAATGCGGAGTGCGGCGTCATATATGCACCAAACGTAATTGGATTTTTTGTACTATATGCTTAAATAATACAAATATTCCGGATACTGCCGCTTTAATAACTTTGTTGATGCAAAACAAGCATACACACATGATCATACATGTTTGTGTGTGTGTGTGGCGGGGAGGGGGAGGTATCTATTCTAGGTACGGCCCTCATACAATATAATATATATATATATATATATATATATATATATATATATATATATATAATATATATATATATATATATATATATATATGTACTCTGTTCACAAATTTTGATGGGATTTTGCACTTTATTATCTGTCAGTTCAATTAATGTATTTGTTTGTGTCATATATAGCCGAGTGGTTAAGATCGTGGATTGTCAAATACCATTCGAAGTGTGCAGCAGGGTTGAATCCAGTCAGTATACACTGTGTCTTTTTATTATGTAATAAATACATTGATCGTGTCTTAAACAATCATCACTATCAAATTCAACTACATAAATAACTATGTTTACTGCAGGCATTTGGAACTGAGTTAATATTAGTAAGAATATTAAAATGGTATCTAACATTTCAGGAGAATTTATCGTTCATTATGTAAAAATATAACAAATTTAGCATATTAAATTAATACTCACAGTACACTGTCAGTGTGAACTGTTTAGTTTTAGACTTTGGTATAAGTGAGTTGGTCGCTGTACACGTATACACATTCCCTGTCTGACTCCTGTTGATGTTTGTCAGTGTTAACTGAGAGGTTGGTGAGATCTGCTGATTTCCCAGAGTCCAGGAATAGGAACATGGTGGTTTACAACCAGTAGCACACGTCACAGTCAGACTGTCTCCTTCTGCTACAGACCCAGGTGATGGTGGACTGAATGTAACAGAGTCTGGGCCACCTACAAAATACAAAAGACACAGTCTTTCCATTGCATCAGCTATGGGTGTTAGAGAAAAACCAATGTGTGCTGTGCTGCACTGTTTAAAGTTCTGTTTCCACTTTTTTCAGATACTAATTAATAACGTCACTTTTTTTAACATATGTGTGTGTGTGTGTGTGTGTGTGTGTGTGTGTGTGTGTGTGTGTCGTTCGTGGACCTATTTCGGTAGCTGCGTCATTTGTGCGCATCAGTACATACATTTGAAGATTTCTGACGTCGATGATGTTTGCATGGGAAAAGTAAACAATAGTCTGTCACATTCAAAGAAATGTTCGTAAAAATAAGATTAAAACGAGCAAAGAAATCAAGATTTAACTTAACCCACTCATAACCACGGCACATTTTTAATACCTTTTTTCTATGATTTTTAAAGACTGTAATTTGAAAGAAAACTTAATTTATAAAACTATTTCTGTCTGTTCTCAGCTGTACCGCTATCAGGTTATTGAAGTCACATGGTTGTCACGGCGTCTGATGGTAAAACTCCATTACAGATACTTGCCAAAAATATATGGTCCTTATATGTTTTAACACAAATATCTTTCTGAATATTTGTTTATATATTTACTAAAACTCAGAATGCAGCTTATATTTTTAGCCAAACAATTTTACCATTATAACCATTCATTTGCTTAACTTATAACACGATTGCAAGACATCAGAATTGTTATATTCGTTTTCATAAGATGTTGTCTGTATATATTGGTTCTGGAGGACTCCATTTTGTAATTTGCCTTATAATATTTAAAATATGTATTATAAATATTATAAGCATATGTTTTGTTGAACAACATACATATTTTGATAAAACACTGAAACGTTTTGTGTTGGAAAGTGATTGCTATAAGCTATACCACTAAACGTTTCACTCGCCGAAACAGGTTACGTAGTTAACAATATTTACTGCTGATGCATGCTACAGTTTTTGACACACGTGTAGTAAACTTAGGTACTTAGCAGCCAGTTTAGTAGAAATACTAATCAAAAAGTAGCTATTTGGATAGCAACTGTCTGTTTATAAATATTGATATGCTTTACAACCGAATGAATGCTTATGCTCACCGAAACTGGTTCACCCGTGATGTATTTATATTTATGTCTTTGTTGTTATGGAATGGTGAGAATGATATTTCACAACCCAAAACACGGTGATATGGCGTTTAGGCGAGAAAATCTTCACCCCCAGTAGCTAGATTGATGCAGGTCCATCCCTGAGTAATATGAATAATACATGAAGTCGAGTCCCTTTACTGGCATGCACTGCATTAAAATATAATCTGCATATAGTCTCCCATCTAGTCCCATTGGTAACAAATTGTTCAGCCACTTACAGTGTAAAAGTGAAATTTTACTTAATATAACTTTGTCCATTTCTTGTGACGTCTTGTATCACAATGTCCTCTGCCAACGTCCTTATCATGATTACATTTCTGTTGCAATAGTTCGCGACTCAACAAACGGTACCTATGTTGGAAACAATATTGATTTTTTTTTATTGATTTTTTTACTACAGTACCATACAAATTATAGTAAAATAAACTCCGCTATTGATACCATAGACGGGAATTAATTGGTCTCATGACGGAGTTGTCCTACTACCTAATTACCAATACTCGGAACGACCGTTTGGTAAATATTGATCGTCTATTTCACGTCCCATCCTCATTCGCAGTTGTCGTCAACAATGTCACGACTGATAAAATTAAGGTAATGACGGTGTATTGGCATTTACTTTGAACTGCAAGAATAATCAATTGTCACCCGTTATTTTTCTTAAATATTACACAACATGGATTAACAACTGAACAAATGACACCCTCCCGACGTTTTATGGTTAAAAAGTGTGGCTTGTTTAAAGACACCACTAGAGCACGTTGATGTATTAATCATAGGCTATGCATGTCAGACATTTGGTAATTGTGACATATAGTAGCATGGCGTCATTTATATGTACCGTCCCACATACCACGCTCTTTGGTGTACCAGTCATGGTGCATTGGCTGGAACGAGAAACAGCTCAATGGGCCCACAGACGAGTATCGATCCTAGACTGACCTCGCATCAAGCGAGCGCTTTAAGATTGGGCTGCGTCCCGCCCCACGTTTTATCGCGTCCACATCCCCAGATAAAAACGCGTGACTTCTGGATCAGGAGAGTGATTTTAGCTAATCATTGCAACTATTGACAGTTTCTGAGAAAAATAAAGTCCTAGAATAGTATGCCATTTGTTTTCGTACAAACATGTTACCCTGTGTAACTGCTACTTTTCAACATTCTTGTGTGAAATGGTACAATAACACAATTGTGCAAAAGTAATACTCTTGTCTTTCCAGGTAAATAAACATAAAACTATTTAATTACTTATTTGAGAAACATATATAATTAACTTTATTACACACCTGTTGGTGAGAACATCATTCATTATTTTCGATAACCCATACTTGTTAAAGCTATGTTTCCATTAATGCGGCTGCGGTCCGTGTGCGTCCGATTGCGTTGCGGGTACTTGCGTTTGTTGTGTTTCCATTAATGCGGCTACTGACTGCGATTACTCCAGTAATGACATTAAAGATGCAAACACTGCAACATCACTTATTATTTGAAAAAGAACTTATTATGATAGTTGTAAGGTACAATTTGATACAGAAAAATATTTTTTTTAAAGTATGGGATGGGTGTTCTTTAGTCGAGGATGACATTATTGAAAAATTACAATTAGAAACCGCTACACTAATCACGGGTTTGCCTACATTTGCATCCATAAAGTCTTTGTACTACAAAACTGGATTAGCAACACTTACTTCCAGGCATAAATTCAAAAACCTGTGCACAATGTTTAAAATAATGAAAGAAATAGTTACTGTTCGGACCATGCAGAAGTAGTTTTAAGGATAAACATAAGTCAAATTGTAAGAGGTAAAGGGCTGTGGAAGTTCAATAACTCTTTGCTTTTAAACAAAGAATATGTTATATTAGTTAAAGCGACATTCCTGAGTTTGCTGCACTTTTTAAGTTGTTATCGACTAACAAAGACTTTTTTAACGATTGTATTTACATATCAAATATATTTTTCTGCATTATATATTAGTGGATGTATATTAAACGTGTTTCTGGTCGTTCTAATATTTGTACTAGGTTAAATTTCATTTTATTTCCAAAAATGTAATTGTTTCGTATGTACGAAATTATTTGAAAACAAAATCCCGTTTGGGCTTCTTACAAATATTAAGACGACCAGAAGCACATGGAATTTACAGACACTGATATTCTAAACCAAATTTTTTATTTTATATGTAAATTTAATCGTAGAAATATTTCATTGGTCGGAAACATCTTACAATGATGAAAACTCGGGAATGTCCCTTTAAAGAAACCATTATAAAAGTAACCCGCCAATATGCTGTACCAGTGTATAATTTGGACAATATAGATTCAATATCCAAAGAAGAAATACATCTTATAATAAATAATCAACACTTCTTAGAAACATTACTTATGAAAATAAAGAGTGAAAGTATATCTTTTTCTGTATATAAGAAGAAAAAAAGCACCGAATTAGAACAAAATATATGCAATGAAAGTAAATCTTTAGAGGAGAACGAAAATACAATTGACTGGGAAAAAATCGAAAGTCTGAATTATTAGAATTGCGAAAAGAAAAACTCAAAGGTCATTATATTAGGTTAAGGTCAAAGTGGATAGAAGAGGGCGAAAAGCCAACTAAGTATTTCTGCAATTTAGAATCTCGGAATTATTTTAGCAAATTAATATCAAAAATTAAGTTGGACAATGGAACAGAGGTTACGAATCAGAAAGAAATCTTAAAAGAAACAAAGACGTTTTACCAAAATCTTTACTCTGCACCATCTTGACAAAATGATGATAACATTATTGAAAAACTATCTTACTTTAGTTTCAATAAATTAATTGATGAAGAAGGTGAAATAAAATATTCTGAAGTTTTAGCATTTCTTAAAACAATGAAAAATGACAAGAGCCCCAGATGGATTTACAACCGAAACCTTTAAATTATTTTGGGTCGATATAGAACATTATGTAGTTAGATCTATTAATTATAGCTATACCATTAACGAAATGTCTCATGTACAAAAGCTAGGCATTGTAACATGTATCCCAAAACCAAATAAAGCAAAGGAATTCTTACAAAATTGACGACCTTTAACTCTACTCTACTTATAAAATGGCTTCGGGATTTATTGCAAACAGAATTAAAAGTGTTCTGGACAAATTGATAAATAAAGACCAAACTGGTTTCATAAAAGATATATTGGAGAAAATATTAGATTAATTTATGACATCATGTCATACACTGAAGAACATGATATTCCTGGATTGCTGTTATTAATCGACGTTGAAAAAGCCTTCGATTCTTTATCTTGGTCCTTTATATATAAAGTGTTAGATATGTTTAATTTCAAATCATCTATTAAAAACTGGATAAAAACGTTTTACAATAACTCCCTCTCTAGTGTCATACAAAATGGATTTTTATCTGAATCTTTTAAATTAGAAAGAGGTTGTAGACAAGGTGATCCTTTGTCACCGTATATATTTATTTTATGTACTGAAATACTTGCAATTATAATAAGAAACTCGAGTAATATCAATGGTATCAGTATAGATGGCGAACAATATTTAATTTCACAATATGCAGATGATACAAGTTTCATCCTTGACGGTTCTCCCGAGTCCCTGTACAATACACTTTCGGTTTTAGACTACTATGCATATATATCAGGCCTAAAAATAAACCTTTCCAAATCAAAAGCTATTTGGATAGGAACGAAAAGGTTTTCTAACGATGTATTCCATCATACGAGATGGAAGTTAAAATGGGTCAAACTCATTTTAATTTGTTTGGTATCAACTTTTCAGTGAATATGGAACATATAATCGAAATGAATTATGATTAAAAAATATTAGAAGTACAAAAATTGATGAGAGTATGGTCTTGCAATAGATTGGCAGTTTTAGGAAGAATAACAGTACTGAAAACGTTAATAATGCCAAAGCTAATTCACCTGTTAATAGCTTTTCCGAATCCAAATGAAATTCTGATAAAACATATAAATACATTATTTTTTAAATTTATCTGGCAGAGTAAAACTGAAAAATTGAAACGAAATTTAATAACGCAAGATTATGAAAGGGGTGGTATTAAAATGATAAACATAAATCATTTTATAACAGAATTGAAATGTACATGGATTTGAAGAATGTTTTTAAATAACTCAAAGTGGATCACTTTGTTTAAGTCAATTACAAACGTATCGTTAAAAGACATAACTAAACAAGGTGATTATTTCCTAACACGCAAAATAGAACATATTCGCAACAGGTTTTGGAGAGAAACCCTGTCCAGCTGGATAGATATACAAAAACTTCAAAACCCACAAAGTGTGGATGATATATTAAGTATTAATATCTGGAATAACAGCAAAATATGTATAGGTAACAAACCATTTATATACAAACATTATATCAATAATGGTATCACATTTATTAATGATTTATTAAACGAACAAGGTCATGTGTTAACATACGAACAGTTTATAACAAAATATATAAATAAAATTTCTTGGAATATGCTTCAATAACAAATGCTGTTAAATCATTTATAAACAAATTAAAACACATAAACGATGACACATTCTCAAGTCTTAAAAATTCTGTTTTTCCGTTTAAGATAAAAGATTTATTAAAAGACAAAAACGGTTGTAAACATATGTATGATATGTTAAATTCACAAACTGTCATTCCAAAAGCACAATTGAAATATGCAAATGAAGGATGCATGTATGATACAAAGAAATGGGAAAAGTATTATGTTATTCCTTTTCGATGTGTAAAAGACACAACATTATCATGGTTTCAGTATACAATAGTACACAGAATCTTAACTACTAATACATTTTTGTATATGATACATTACGTGGATTCTAATGCATGCGACTTCTGCAAAGCTTCATATGAAACGTTACAACATCTTTTCTTTGACTGTAACAAGGTTAACCATATTTGGGAATCAATACGAGAATGGATATTGACTGAAACAGGAATTGACATTATTTTTATTCAAGATAGTGTTATGTTTGGTATGATCAATAACGAAGATAGTACCTTTGTAAGTTGGTTGATTATCAACATTAAATATTATATCTATTGTATGAAAGTACACAAACAAATATTAAATATCAATAGAGTTAAAACTATTTTGCGAAACAAGTTTGAAATAGAAAGATTTATTTTATACAAGAATTGCAATTACGAAATTTGTAATGAACAATGGACACGATGGCTTAATCTCTTTGTTTGAAACCTATTTCCTAACAATAGCTTGTTTCGAACTCCAGGTCTTTTTCGTTTCGCGCTAGTATAGATTTACACACACACCCCTCCCCATATATTTATTAATTTTATTTGTTTATTTATTTGTTTTGTTTTGTTTGTCTGTTTATTTATTTATTTATTTATCAATTTCTTATCATGTGTTTTAACCATTATATCTTCTTTTTTCTTCTCCTATATTTCCCGGTCCTTTCCATTCTATGCGTCATAGCAATTCGTTTTGTTTTTTGCCAATCTTTAATTTATACAGAATCATTACAAATGCATTTATGTATCAAATTGTTATATATGACTATATAGCATTATTATACCACAAATTAGATATATGTACTTGCATATAAATTATATCACTTTGATGTAAGGCCATGCATTCAAGGCTCCCCAACCTTGACATGGTCAGAATGGACTGGGGAAAATAAATATTATAAAAAAATATATAAAAAAGTTACCACAATAGCGGATAAATCAATGTCCTCTAAAAAAAAAAATAATAAAAAAAAAATAATAATAAAAAAATAAATAATAATAATAATAATGAAAGGTTTATAGCCTCTATTAGAAATTCGAAAAACAAATAGGCAGAGTTACGTCCACTGTGTACTTCTGGCGCGTTCCGGTTTGAACAAACATGGACGATCATGATATAAATTCCTGGATCAACGATGAAAATGTGCCTCCAAAAAAGATTACAAAGGTTAGGTTGCAGGAATATTTACGAAAAAGGGAGCTTCCAACAACGGGAACAAAACCACAGCCGGAAAAACGATGGTCACGGTTGTTTGTGAATCTTTAGCTGAGATTTATGCATGCCAATCCCTGGCATCAAAAATGTCCCCACCTATGCTTTAAAAATAAAGAATGATACAGGTAAAAATTAAGTTGATGAAATTGCGTTTTGTTATAACTGATCATGTGTTAAATATAAGAGATGAATCTAGCGAGCTGTCACACAGCCTGATTGTTTTGGTTTTCTTGCATGGTATTTTTTTTTTTTTTTTTGCGTCGAAATAGATAATAGAAATATTATGTTTATAGTGCGGCAGGCCCGTACGCAGAAATTTATAGGGGGGGGGGATGCGTAATCGACGGTCCAAAGGGCCGGAGTTATTAGGGGGGGGCGGGGCATGCCCCCCAAATAATTTTAAATCTAGAAAGCAGGAGATGCATTTTCCTGCATTCTGGGAAGTAAGTTTGTCACATCGTCGGACTATTTTTTATTTATTTTTACACATCCACGGAAGGACCTCGACAGACTATAGGGGGTGCGTACGCACCCCTCGCATCCCCCCCCCCCCACCTATAGTAACAGTACTTGTTTTGTTTACATCAAAATATCTGTGTGAATATAATTGTGTTAGTCTTGCATGATAAATCTGCCCACAAATAAACAATAGCCTACAAAACAAGCCTACACACCAGTACACACGCAAACCAAAAACATAACCCAAACTAACGCACATTTGAAAAAAAAGTTTTATCTATGTACATATAGCAGTGGCGTATGAAGGTGGCAAGGCGGGGGGGGGGGGGTGTATGCACACACACACACACACACCATGGACTGCTTAAATTAATAATGGTTGTGCATAATATTAATAATTGCAGGTAGATAGTCGATCGTAACTATTAAATTACACATGAAATTGTGTCCGTCTGATAATGACACTGGACTCGCTGTTCCGATTTGTTTGCGAGTCAGACAGTAGAAACCTTATCGTTAGGCGAGGAAGTTAATTTCTGTATCGTTAGTTTCATTATTAACTACTGCATAGGTCGTAGTTAATAATGCAGCTAGCGGTACAGAAAATCGCAGCTAGTCATTTAGTAAAATTAATGTACTTCAATTCGTACACAGTGATATATACACAAACACATGCATATTATTTGCAAATATCAAAACTTTATTAAGGTGCCGTTTTAACGCGTTCGTAAGTATTTTTGTTGAGCAGAAAACATACTGTACATTTTCTTTTCTGTAAAAGAAGGAGATTGCACACAATCTGACGAACAATAATAGTAATAGAAAACTTTATTAACGTCAAAAAATAAAAGAACAAGTCGACAACTACTCCACAATTCAGTAGTAACAAAGGGCCTTTGTTGCAAGCGACTGAAGCGTAACGCGCCGAAAATAATTTAGTAGCTAATTGGGACCGCTTAGCACGATAAAAACCAAGGGCAGATAAGTATGTTTCTAATAGAGGCTATAGCTCCTAATTTTATGATACACAGTATCCCTCAAACAGTTGAACAAAGAGTCCCTTGCATGCCGAGAAATCGAAATATTTCTTTATCCCTTTCTAGAATTAATTTACTTCAATCGTCATTTATCCATTCGACAATAAAATTTTGAAACAACCTATGACTGAAATTCCTGAAATTCGAAATTGTTCCATCCCGACAAATCCATTCTCCAGCATCTACTGAAGGATTGAAGGATTCTATGGTGAGAGTCTGGTGTGTGGGCGAGTCACGAGAAAGACCGTAGCCAGTTACACCACCAGTTGGCAAACACAGAGTGTTTGCTATGTTACATGTCATAACCGTTAATGGTGTTCCACCATTTGGTCGTATCCAACGGATTCCAGCAATTATAGTGCCCGCTCTTTCACAAGTCAATACAGTACTCCGTCCAGGATTTCCGTATCCCATACAATCAATCGTGGTAGTTGCCAAACCTGTGATATAAAATATCTTTTAAATATTGAAAACTGTGAACAAAACGGCGAAGTGATACTAACACTAGTATAAGAAGCCATTGGATGCGTCACAATGATTAATAACAGTCTGATCGTCCGGTTTTCAGAGGTATAACAATTTGCACTAAATAAACACATTGGAACTGAATGTTTTGTATGCTGTTCAGTTTAGAGAGGTAAACTTCAGTGTTAAAAGATGGGTAAATCACGGGACTATGGTAAACGTCCGGTATTGAGAGAATTCCGGTTTCCAGAGACTCCTGCGCGCGTGTGTGTGTGTGTGTGATGCGCGGTCGGTGGGCCCATTGAGCTACTTCTTCCAGCGAGTGCCCGAGTGGTATATAAAGGTCGTGGTATGTGCTATCCTGTTTGTGGGATGGTGCATATGAAAAGAGTCCCTTGCTACTAATGGAAAAATGTACCAAATGTTTGACATCCAATAGCCGATGGTTGATAAATCATTGTGCTCTAGCGGTGTTATTAAATAAAATAAACTTTGCTAGGAAATGTAGGCTAGAGATTAAGCTTTCAAATGTATACCTATAACAATAATTACAATTAAATAATTTAATTTAATTTACTAGCAACAGAACAAAACAATTCCCGTCTTCGTGCAGTTCAAAATGTCTCTGAATGGAACGACGGACGAATCGGTGTTATAGGTTCGATTTCTACAGGTATGTACTACCTACAGGTATGTACTATCTACAGGTATGTACTACCTACAGATATGTACTATCTACAGGTATGTACTATCTACAGGTATGTACTATCTACAGGTATGTACTAGGCAAACAAAAAACATTCAGTGTCTGGTCAGACCAAAGTTCCAGAATTGATGCGGCGATGCGGGCATATTTAAACTGAAATCAGAATGCCCGTCCTGGTTCATGCGCTGTGGCCCTTTGGCTCGAAATGCTGTTTTGCGTCATAGCAAGAAACGCCCGGCAAAAATTGATGTACCGTGTGAAATTAAAAAAACAAATGTTAGACTTGCGAGGGTTAAAATCGAAGCGCGCACTGACCAGAGACCAGAAATTTTATTTTCTTTGGCCTAAACCCGACATACATACAATACTATTATAGAGATAGTTCATTTTCGTTACGGGTGGACACTTTCCTTTTAAGCATGTCTCGGTGGCTGAATCATTATCTTGGTGGTCTGATACTGGCGACCGAATCGGTGCCAAATGTTCGAGTCCCAGCAATAGCATTAGATGCACATTGTGAGGCCAGAAAAGGTAATTCCCTGTGTCAGTGAGTTAATGCCAGTTGATGTACTAATCAAATCCGACATATAGATACATGTATGCATACATACATAGTGTGTGTGACGTTCGTTCTGTCGTACAGTGTAGTTATATTTCGCGTAACCTCGCTGCTACCGCTTCCTAATTTATAATATTAGTTTAATAAATAGAGAAGAACAAAACACTTACCTAGAACGTGATTAACAGCGGTGACAAACACAACTATGTACAATAACAGAACCATTATTAAACTGATCTGTACAGACTAGGTTTCTTCCGGGTAAACTGTGTGTGGTTTTTCTGTAGGTGACAACTATCAACAAAACATCTAGGTCAGACATATATCCTCTAGTACGATTGAGTGGTGGTTGCAGGACGTAGCCCTGTGGTAGGTGACAACTATCAACAAAACATCTAGGTCAGACATATATCCTCTAGTACGGTTGAGTGGTGGTTGCAGGACGTAGCCCTGTGGTAGGTGACAACTATCAACAAAACATCTAGGTCAGACATATATCCTCTAGTACGACTGAGTGGTGGTTGCAGGACGTAGCCCTGTGGTAGGTGACAACTATCAACAAAACATCTAGGTCAGACATATATCCTCTAGTACGGTTGAGTGGTGGTTGCAGGACGTAGCCCTGTGGTAGGTGACAACGATCAACAAAACATCTAGGTCAGACATATATCCTCTAGTACGATTGAGTGGTGGTTGCAGGACGTAGCCCTGTGGTAGGTGACAACTATCAACAAAACATCTAGGTCAGACATATATCCTCTAGTACGGTTGAGTGGTGGTTGCAGGACGTAGCCCTGTGGTAAAGCGCTTGTCTAATACCCAGTAGATCTAGGATTGAAAAGACAAAGTTTGTTTTTATGACCACGCAACGAGAGGACTAATGGATGTCAAATATAACTTTGACTTCACAGGAAACCCGCTACAGTTTTAATTGGCAGCAAGGGATCTTTTAAATGTGCTTTCCCACAGATGCAAAATCCCAAGTCAGATCAGCACACACCACAACGTTTGATAAACCATCCGTCGGCACTGGTTGGAATGTAAAAATCCCAATCAAAGACTGTGTCCACCAAGGAGATTCGATCCTGCGACAAGAAAGAAATGTTTTATTTAACGACGCACTCAACAAATTTTATTTTCGGTTATATGGCGTCAGACATATGTTTAAGGACCACACAGATTCGGAGAGGAACCCCCTCACACACACACGCGCGCGCGCGCACACGCACACATGGGCTACTCTTTCCGATTAGCAGCAAGGGATCTTTTATCTGCGCTTCCCACAGGCAGGATAGCACAAACCATGGCCTTTGTTGAACCAGTTATGGATTACTGGTCGGTGCAAGTATTTTACACCTACCCATTGAGCCTTGCGGGACACTCACTCAGGGTTTGGAGTCGGTATCTGGATTAAAAATTCCATGCCTCGACTGGGATCCGAACCCAGTACCTACAAGCCTGTAGACCGATGGCCTAACCACGACGCCACCGAGGCCGGTATCCTACGATAAAAACACACCATGTACGTGCTCTACCAGCTGAGAAAGATCCCGCTCCGACCATGGATTTAGGCCATGAGCCCTCGTGAACACCCCCTCACACACACACACACGCACACACACACACACACACACACACACACACACGCACGCACGCACGCACGCACGCACACACCAGGGTCGTACTATGATCAAAATCCTAGGGTGGCACTACTTTTTATAAATAAATGAAACACTATACAAATTAAACCCTGAGATGTGTATGCTATGGTATGGCCCTGCGCGCGCGCACGAACACACACACACACACACACACACACACACACACACACACACACTACAGCATTGTTTTTTAGTAGTGGGGCAGCTAACATCCAATATTTAAATGAATTGTGCACTTTTTGTTAAAAGCATGAAACTTGGCACATAGATACCTTGACACATTACAAACATTTTCAGATATGGATCCAAGTCAAGAGCGCCCCCTGGTGTGCAAGGAGGATCTACAAATGTCCCCACCACCGTTTAGTTGGGCGGCTAACACAAAACGTGCACTTTTGGCTAAAAGTATGGAACTTGGCACACACATACTTTGCCGCATTATAAGCATATTTTATTATGGACCCAAGACACCAGCGCCTCCTGTTGGTCAGGGAGGATCTACAAATGCCCCTCCCCCTTCCGTGTTATGATTTCTTGATAACTTGCGACTACCTGCATTCAAATGCCTGATACCCATCCATTGTTAATGCTGTATCAATTCTAAATGTAATTGTAAATAGATGAGATGTATACAGGTACAGATTTGGTGCGGGGGGGGGGGGGGGGGGGGCAGGGTGAGAAAAATATTTTTGGTGTGGAGGATGTGTACTTTCATGTCATGAAGCAATCATACGTAACATGCATATACATACATTGTATATATCATGAAACTTGACGCATAGATAACATGACGCATTACAAACAGTTAACAGCAGCTACTGATGACCGTGGAAGACTAACAAAATTGTCCCACCCCCATCCCCCATGGAGCAAGTTCTGTTTAAAATATCAACTAAATGAATACTTATAAAATTAACAAAATATGGAGACAAGATATGAAAGGAAAAAGCTGCAACATTTATTGTGAGTGGATGCATTGTGCATATCTGAAAATGTTTGTAATGGGTCAATGTATATATGTGTAAAGTTTCATGTTTTAACGAAACGTGCACAATGTTTTGGTTATCGGCCCCACTATAGAAGTCCTAATATGAAACTAACTGGTAACTGTGAAAAAATTGGAATTCACTACTCATTTGTCACCAGTATTTGAGGGTACCCTAAACATGTCATGTTTTCACTGACGTCAGGTCATAATCGGTACCCTCTAATTATTGTGCATCAAAATACAGACACATGCGTCTGTGGCATGTATTATACATCAAATCAAAGCTTATCATCAACTGGATCATATGGATTACTTTAATGTCTGATATCCAGTAAAAAGCAATGAATTAGTTATCATTAAGTGACCATTCCCCAATGTCCCTTGTAGCTTCTCATAAACTATCCATTTTTTTATAATGTTCTTTTTCACAAGAACGTATCGAATGCCTGTCGTAGCTTTCATTTGACATCATCATCCTGGCCTTACAATTAAACGAGGGGCGGTGATTTGAACATGACATAGCCCAATAAATCCTCGTCGTTTCTAGTTCCAGCCAGTGTTCCACAACTGGTATGTACTATCATTCATGTCTGTGGGATGATACCTATAAACTATATATTACTACTAATTGAAAAAGTAGCCTTTGGAACGGCAGTTCCCTCTCATTATTTGTATAAATGAAACATAACTTCCTTCTCGTAAATTTTTTATCAGATGGAAATATTTCCATCCTGTGAGCCACCTGTGTGTGTGTATGTGTGTGCGTGCGTGCGTGCGTGCGTGTATGTGTTTCATTCTAACAAAACGTGTCATATTGCGTTACCCACCCCTAAAATTTATACAAAATATGAACATTGAGATAAACATCATTTAGATAATTAAATATTAATTAGAAACTCACAGAGCAATTTTTGTAGTACAAAGGCGCCTGAAATTGTGAAGAAATAGATGTTTAATAGGGTGAACAACCTGAAATTACCATGTTACAAATCATGCCCATGAGAGTGAACCTAAACCAACATAACCCAAAACAGATCTCATTCAGTATTTTATAGCAATCAGTCTATTAATAAAACCTATCCCTATATACATTTTTTCTTGAAATGGAGTGTTAGAGAGCCGTTTGTATGGAGAACTGAAAGTTAAAAGTTTGTTTTGTTTAACGACACCAGTAGAGTACATTGATTTATTCATCATCGGCTATTGGATGTCAGACATATGGTCATTTTGACACAGTCATAGAGAGAAAACCCGCTACATTTTTCCATTAGTAGCAAGGGATCTTTTATATGCACCATTCCACAGACAGGATAGCACATACCACGGCCTTTGATATACCAGTCGTGGTGCACTTGCTGGAACGAGAAATAGCTCAATGGGCCCACTGACGGGGATAGATCCTAGACTGGGCTACGTCTGGGCTACGCCTCGCCCTCTAAAAAAGTAGACTGCATTTCGCTTTTCACAGGCCTATAATAATTTCGAGCCCTGGTGTAATGCATAAGAATACATTGGCATTTGAGATAAGAGCTTCAGGACTTGAATGTCTTCCCACAAATAGGAATTTGAGCATGTTTCAGAGAAAGAGACGCAGTGTTTGTAGGATGGATCTCTTTAAACCTTGTATAGTTTGGTGGGAGTCTTCTGGTTGAATTAGATACTTAGTACTGGTTATATATCAGTCAGCCCATTGACGGGAATTGATCCTATATCACTATGTACTTCAGGTGAGCACCTAACCAGCAAGCTGAGACAGGATGCACAAGCTCAGTAGTAGAGTGCTCAGCCCATTGACGGGAATTGATTCTATGTAGCTCAGTAGTAGAGTGCTCGGCCCATTGACGGGAATTGATTCTATGTAGCTCAGTAGTAGAGTGCTCGGCCCATTGACGGGAATTGATTCTATGTAGCTCAGTAGTAGAGTGCTCAGCCCATTGACGGGAATTGATTCTATGTAGCTCAGTAGTCCAGTGCTGAGCCCCTTGACGGGAATTGAGACATATGACTAGCTCAGTAGTAGAGTGCTCAGCCCATTGACGGGAATTGATTCTATGTAGCTCAGTAGTAGAGTGCTCGGCCCATTGACGGGAATTGATTCTATGTAGCTCAGTAGTAGAGTGCTCGGCCCATTGACGGGAATTGATTCTATGTAGCTCAGTAGTAGAGTGCTCGGCCCATTGACGGGGATTGATTCTATGTAGCTCAGGAGCAGAGTGCTCGGCCCATTGACGGGGATTGATTCTATGTAGCTCAGTAGTAGAGTGCTCAGCCCATTGACGGGAATTGATTCTATGTAGCTCAGTAGTAGAGTGCTCAGCCCATTGACGGGAATTGATTCTATGTAGCTCAGTAGTAGAGTGCTCAGCCCATTGACGGGAATTGATTCTATGTAGCTCAGTAGTAGAGTGCTCGGCCCATTGACGGGAATTGATTCTATGTAGCTCAGTAGTAGAGTGCTCGGCCCATTGACGGGCATTGATTCTATGTAGCTCAGTAGTAGAGTGCTCGGCCCATTGACGGGAATTGATTCTATGTAGCTCAGTAGTAGAGTGCTCAGCCCATTGACGGGAATTGATTCTATGTAGCTCAGTAGTAGAGTGCTCAGCCCATTGACGGGAATTGATTCTATGTAGCTCAGTAGTAGAGTGCTCAGCCCATTGACGGGAATTGATTCTATGTAGCTCAGTAGTAGAGTGCCCAGCCCATTGACGGGAATTGATTCTATGTAGCTCAGTAGTAGAGTGCTCAGCCCATTGACGGGAATTGATTCTATGTAGCTCAGTAGTAGAGTGCTCGGCCCATTGACGGGAATTGATTCTATGTAGCTCAGTAGTAGAGTGCTCGGCCCATTGACGGGAATTGATTCTATGTAGCTCAGTAGTAGAGTGCTCGGCCATTGACGGGAATTGATTCTATGTAGCTCAGTAGTAGAGTGCTCGGCCCATTGACGGGAATTGATTCTATGTAGCTCAGTAGTAGAGTGCTCAGCCCATTGACGGGAATTGATTCTATGTAGCTCAGTAGTAGAGTGCTCGGCCCATTGACGGGAATTGATCCTCACTAGCTTCAGGTGATTCTATGTAGCTCAGTAGTAGAGTGCTCGGCCCATTGACGGGAATTGATTCTATGTAGCTCAGTAGTAGAGTGCTCGGCCCATTGACGGGAATTGATTCTATGTAGCTCAGTAGTAGAGTGCTCGCTTGAGGTGTGATGGGTTGCAGGATCAAGCACCCTTGATGGACTATCAGCTGTTGGATGTTAAACATTTGATAATTCTGTAATATAGTCTTGGAGAAAACCTACAGTTTCCCTATTAGATCGGTTGGTAAAGCGCTGGACTTTCATACTGAGAGTCCGAGTTTGGAATGCTCTTGGTGGATGTTGATTTTTATCCGTTATATAAACAAGAGTTTACACAGTATTTAAAAACAGCACGAATTCATTTTAATCAATACCACGTTGTGAAAAGCAACTCAGACTATTATTATCATTGTTTTGTTATATTATCATCAATATTGTTATTTGTATTTATTTATTATTTTTATGTTTATCTATTTTGTTTTTTTAAACGCGGCAAGCATCGAAAAACAAAAAGTGATGACTCAATCTTTTAATGATATTTGCTCTAATATAAACAAGAGTTATTCCCCTTACACCGTAATTAAAAACAGCATAAACATTTTAATCAGTACTGCATAGTGAAACGCAACACAAAACACACAGATCAATGCACAATACCAAGGGCTGTTCCACAACTGATAACACAGCAAGGGGGCGGGGGTAATTTAAATACTAGTTTAAAAATCAAATGGCACATTTGTGTGAATGTTAATTGTCATATGAAGTCACATGGAATTTTCAATTTTAAGTTATGATCAAATTCACCACCTATTCTGCCAAATATTGTATATACTAAAATGACAATTCAAAACAAACACTTTGTAAAAGCATTAATTTTAATCAGTAAAAATATGTAAAATATAAAATACAAAAATTTATGAATTTTAGTTGCATGTTTCTAATACATGTAGCTACACTTAAAGGTAGGGTCAACTCAAACAAGAGCCTTATGTGTTGGAAAGATGCATACCCGGACCACCAACACATACTGACACTTTAGCAAATGAAAAACGCATAATTTTAGAGTTAATAAAAAACCCATGATTATTCCTGCTAACTGGGGGCAGCCATTTTGTTTCGTTTTTGTGACGTCCGGTGGGATAGCTTTGGGCGAAGTGACGTCAGCTCCTGACCATCTCCTGTATGTACAGTGTAAACAAAAGCAGTAATTTTCGTCAAGGCGCTTCTCTTTGATCAACCTGACTTGTAAAACAGCATAAATGACGTATTAATATAATAAACTATTTAACTAAATATATTTCAAGTTGCTTTAACGGAACAAAATGGGGTTATAGTATTTTTCTCTGTTTAATAATCCAAAGGAAAAATGTACATTATTACGCCTATTGATATGCTACGTTGGAGCAAAAACGACAAACCACGATACCCAAGTGATCATTTTCTTTTCTATGGGACTACGTAATTGGTCAGTTCTGTGGTTTTAGGTGGAAAAGGCTACTTAATCAATAGTTTTACAGAACTATTTACAGTAATAAACCATGTCCATTACAATTTTAGGGGCGACAGGTAATATTCCACAATAACGGTATGTATTTTTGTGTCTAGACAGCGTCAATTAATTGGCTCGTCTGGTTACCAAACAAATACACACCTGCCAATCAGGAACTAACAGCATAGACCAATTAACTAAGAAAACAGTCCGTGTATCATTTCAGTATGTATGTTAATGCATGGGCAAAACATTGTTAATTGTTTCGACTTGTTGTGTAGCCACTTTGACAATGGTATTTTATTTTGTATTGAAAACTAATATATATAGTGCTGGATATACTTATTGCTGGCTTACTGGGATGTGTATTATTACAGAACATTGCAATGTATGACTATTTATCATCCCGCAAAATCCAGGTAGATTGTGTTTCTCCAGTTCTAAGCCCATTCCTGACGTGACGCGTTAAGTATTACGTAACCACCAGCTCGCCAGAGGGCGTACTCATTCAGATGGTACAAAATGGCTGCGCCCGTTATGTATAATAGCCGTGATATTTAACCGTTTTATTAATTAACTATACGATTATACGTGTTGATATTAAGCAATAATGTGCATTATATATCGTTGAATATGCATACCAGGCCAAATGCCTTAATTGTCCTCTCATTTAAGCGATAAAGCAAATATATAAAAAATATTATTAAAAACATTAGATAAAATATGTTCATCTAATTCTATATAAATTAAAAAATTAAACCCGAATATGTGTCCTGGGACAGGTGTTTAATATTCAACTGATAATAATACAAAAATTAAACTGAAATCAAATTACAATACTTTTTCTAACAAGCCAAAATTTAGTACATTAAAAATTTTTTTATAATAATACTAATAAATTAATAATAAAGAATTAACTGATTAAATAATAGGTCAGCATTTAATTTTAAACTTTTGTTTAAACATTTAAAAAAAAAAGAAAAAAAAAAGGAAAAAGTGTCTTAGAAGACTTACATAGATGATCACAGGTTTGAAAATTGAATAAAACACTAACAGTTAGACGTTTGTAAAGCAAAAAAAAGTGTTTTTAAAACTGCTTCAGAATTCTTCTTCTTATTATTATTATTATTATTTTGGTACAGTAGTTATAAAAGTATCTTGTTTGACCAAATTAATGTTCTATGGAATGTTTGCACCATTTTGTGAAGTCCAGGACAAAAATCCTTCACGACCACAGCAGTCTGGACATCATAGCGTAAAATATATCAATTTCAAAGAATTTAACATTGGTGATTTTGAGGAAACTAAATTATTATTTTAAATTATGTTTAAGATATTAATTCAGGGTCCCCTTTTATGAAGCGATCTTAGTGCCTATATTATATAACTATCTTAAGCACTTAAGTTAATTTTAGTATTAAGATCGCTCCTTAATTAAATAAAATAAATAATGAATACAAATTGCGTCTATGTCCGGGCAATTTCAATGGACGTGTCTTTCCTTTGCAGAGTTGGCAAATTCTAACACCTTCCCATCTTTCAGAAAAAAAAAGTATCAGTGGATCAAAGTATTTCAGTAGATGTCGTTTTACTTTTAAGATTTTACCAATTCTAACTAGGCGGGCCAGTAGAAGCATTTCAGAACACTACTACTACTACACACGCACACACTCACTCACTCAAAAACATTATTTATAACAATTAACATTGTACAAGAAAATTATATATACTTATAATATTAATATATCAATTATGCTGCTGTCATGGCAACCAAAATAGCACTAAAATTTCTGTCTCTTTTTCCCCCTTTCTGTGACAGTTTACAAATACAGTGGATTATTGTCATGGCAACCGAAATACCTAGTAGCACTGAAGTTATCCGTCTTTGTTTTTCCCTCTCTCAAACTTGCCTATTCAATGACTGTAAATACAATGGATTTACTGTGCCCACAGAGAATTTTGATGTGTGGGGACTAGTAAAAAAACAACAACAAAACTAAACAACTAAACCAAACAAAAAACTGTATAGATGTTCAAGAATAAATCTGATTTGTCAAACAGCAAGATAAAGCAAACATTTACGCACCAATAACAATTTAAATATATTACTACTACATGTGTATAATGACATTTATCAATTATTAAAAACAATATGTTTTGTAGTAGCAATACATACAAACTCAAATTCAAATATTCATTGCAATATATCATATTGTATATAAACAAGACTGCATTAACAGGGCTTGAATTAGGAAGCAAAATATGGTCTGGTGTTATTTGTTTAAGCTAGAAAGTCAAAAGAGATTTGTCCTGCTATAAGAAGACAATATGGCCTACTGGAAAAAACAGATAGCACAGGGTGAGGTGAGGTGTGTGAAACATTATGACCTCCGAGATGGATTTTAGAGCATTATGGAATTAAAATATAACAGAAATACGACCTAAATAGCAGATGAGATAATCGGACACACATTTCTCTCTTGAAACAAAATTACCTACATGTACGATTTTATTTTATTTTATTTTATTTTATCCTTCAACCACTGTTTCTATTGACAGATTATGATGACCGATTAAAGCAAAGTCATAAACGTATACTAGCAAATTATGACTTTTGACGTCACTCATATGATGTCATAGGCATAGCTACATTAGAAAATTGCTCATTTGACCTCAAGGTCATCGTAAAATGTGGCTTAAATAACAGAAGTAATAGCTTTTCCCCTTAATTTTTATGGTCCGCAGGATAAAGATAATAACTAGTTACTGACGTCAGATATCTGCTTTATCCTGTTCAGGCCGAATGAGAAATTTCGCATTCTTACCTCCACAGGATAAAGCTGATATTCGACATCATTAACTAGTTATTCTCTATTTATTTTAGGGGTTTTTTGGAGGAGGGATCTAAAAAAAAGGACTGGTTTTCGTATGTCGCTATTTCGAGCCCTGATTGTATGTAAGTAATGTAAGTAATATACCGAGTCAAATTAAAAACTTCACAATCTAAAATTTGAATAAAGTCAATGTGTTGAAAGCAGGTATTTTTCAGGAATAAATATTGTAATGGCAATGTCAACACTGCATTTGAAGCCCATCACAGCCCACGTGACCCAATCCATAGCACGTACCACAGGTCACGTGACTACGATAGCACACGTACGTGTTTTCATCGTTATGTGCTCACAGTAGTCTAACACAACGAAAAAATAAATTAAAACGACATTTATTACACTGTTTCGATGCCACGCCTCACAGATGTGCAGCGGGAACGTCTAAAGCTGACGTTGCAAGGGCGTTGGGTTGCAGTCGATGGGCAATTTATGATCTACGAACACGAGTACAACAAATGGGCACCACAGCTGATTGCCCCCGACTGGGTAGACCACATGTCACAGGCAGATGACCGTCATATTGTGTTATGTCACCTCCGCAACCGTTTCATGACAGCTACAGCGACCAGTAATGAACTTTTCAGATGTCGGGTGTCCGCTCAAACGATCCGAAATTGGCTGCGAACCGCTCATCTCTACGCATGGCGTCCATATGTTACAACCATGATATATATATATATATATATATATATATATATATATATATATATATATATATGTAAAAGTAAACATTCTGTCATAATATAGATAATATATTCAAATGTATACAATTATATTCATCTACATGTATTCTGTATAAAAATATGGAATGTTAATATATTCCAAATAACAAAAATATTATATTCCAAATAACATTAATATTATGTTCCAAATAACAAAAATATTAGTATATGTACACCTGAAGAAATATCTATTTTCATCATGAGACACGGTAAAACACAAGTCCTCACTGACTGAAAGTCAGTAGAAAAAGAGATATCACAATAAAATGTAATTATTCAACAAACGTCATCTAATAACTATACAACATTGTTTTGTAATGTTCACAGAATGTTAACAGAAACTGTTAAGTTTTTAACAAGATCCTAATCAATAAATTTAAAATGTAGTTAAGAAATGACTTTTAAAATTGATTTGTTTATGGGAGATCTCGGGAAAATTTTCATTCATCAGCACAAAAAAAACATAAAATAAACATTTGTGTACAGTTTGGAGCCATTCCAGAGAAAATCTCATGGTAGATGGGGAAGAAACTTAATTTTTTAAATTGTTTATCACTGGTAAATCTACTGGAATTTTCAGTAATATTGTTTGAAAACAATTTTATGTATGTATGTATTATATTTTTGGAGGGGCGGGAGGGGGTGTGGGGGTGAATTAAATATAATGAAAGTCTTCACAATTCATGGTGGGTGTTATACATTCAAATACATATTTTTAGATGGTTAAATTCAAATACATATTTTTAGATGGTTATATTCAAATACTTATTTTTAGATAGTTATATTCAAATACTTATTTTTAGATGGTTATATTCAAAGACATATTTTTAGATGGTTATATTCAAAGACATATTTTTAAATGGTCAAATTCAAATACATATTTTCAGATGGTTATATTCAAATACATATTTTTAGATGGTTATATTCAAATACATATTTTTAGATGGTTATATTCAAAGACATATTTTCTGATGGTTAAATTCGAATACATATTTTTAATGGTTACACATTTTGTTTGCTTATCAGTTTTAAAAGAAAAATTCAGCAACTCTCTACCATGGAATAATATCAGGAAAAGCCCTAAAAAGAAGTCTTAAAAATTAATAGCAATGGTCAATTTTAACCTTTTATAAAATTACATTTTCAATCTGTGTAACTTTTATATGCACCTCTATCACAAAACCAGTTGTGCTCAACAGCTCATTTCACTTTAAAATATATGAGGTGTATAGATTGTCAATTTCTGCATTCAGACACAGTGCCCTCTTAGCAATAACAAACATCACAGTTCAAAATTAAATGCTGTAACAGATGCATTCATCATAGTAAGTTCTAAGAGTCCAGGTAACATTTATCTGCATCAAAGAGACATGCTTGTGTCCAATACTAAAATCATCTTATAAAACTATATATAAATTCATTTTGTATTGTTTTTATTCTTTACATTCTGATATTTTTATACTGATTTTATACTTTTGTGTTCGTATGCTTTTATGTGTTTAGTATTTATTTTATTGTGTATTGTATTTATAAAATGTTGATTTTTATGTCTGGAAGACTCGATCCTCTTGGAATTCTTTAAAGGGGTAGAGGTACTCTGACTATTTTTGTTGTCTCTACATATATACCTGAGTACACACACCCAACTGAAAGTAAATATCTTCAGGAGTTTTATTTTAAAACATTTTGTTGTTTAATATGACATATTGCATTTGTACAAAACTGTGTGCAATATATATGCCTTTTGAGGTGTACATTATATTAGGTTGCACTGTAGAAACAACAGTTTCAGTCAGGTTGTCAGTTTATGTCAGAATACACCAGACCCTGGTTGTCACAAAGACACATGGCTGGACACTTTTTGAAAAATGTATGTTATCAGTATAGGTAGTACTAAACCAAATAACTTCCGGCTGGGTCAAAGTTCGAGGTGCACCCAACTTTTGATAGAGAAGTGAACTCCACAATCATATGATTGGTTAGAAATGTGAGTGTGTTGGTTGTAAAAAAGAATACGTTCATCTGGGTAAAAAAAATATGCAATTTTATTTCATCTAGTACCACTGTGTTAAGTTGCAATGATACTACATGAACCAGCACTGTGCAGTGAAGCAGGAACCGGGACATCGGAACAGTCATCCTGTTAGACAGTCAAGAACCACCGATCGCGTAGCGACCCGCTACGCTATATTCCCAATATAGATGGATGTGAAGCAATGCAAACATCAAACAGCTAGTATCCATGACCGGCACACCACCCGATGCTATGCAGCAGCAAAGAGAATCTTCTCAGCATCAGACAACTCTGGCGAAAACAACAGTGAACGCAGTGAGGGGATAAACCGCAATGGACCATAGTAAAACAGCGTGATGGCGACTGGATAACTTCCGGAGCCAGCAGAAGTAGCGACTGACTAGCAACACCACCGGATGTAGCGATCGACCTGCTGAATATCTCGGTAATGTCATCGAGCAACAGACCTAACGACGCATTCTGTCGTCAGCACCAACCCGGAACGTATGTAACTGCGAATCGATGACGTAGAACAACTGACTGTGTGGCCCAACAGCAACTACGGCAAACTGACAATCGACAGGAAACTGGAAAAACCAGTTCGTCATCAGGTGGAATGTCCGTAGCAAACATCGGAGCGGGACATGTTTTCGAAGGTTCCATAGAATGCGACAGCAACATCTCATATCAGCAGCAAGGCAAACATGCATCGTCATATGAACTGCGAACACCGTATCTTCAACCACAGATGGGGTTGGATCATCATGTGGAAATTCTTCACATTGCGAGCACAAGCAGACCAACGGAAGGAATGGCAGTCGCTGGAGACCGAGACCATGAAAAGTCGCGTCAGGATCCCTCAGAAGCCTGGAAGTTAACATCAGCCGAAGATCGGTGACGACGGTCCATGGGACCCATGATAGGTCGTAGAGACTGACTGTGTGCATGGCTCACGAGAAGAGTATGAAGAATACTAACCTGGTGAAACCGCTAAGTCCCTTCCACAGTAGCCACAGGCGACGTAAGCAGCAACAGCAAAACAACAGGATGGACCGCATCCAGAAACATCAAGACAGGCGAAGTCTAGATAGGGCCAGAAACAGGTGTCGCTGGAACCGTCACTGTACCCGCCTTGAAATCGCAGGAACCGTGGCAGCCATGGAAGCAAACGTCTTCTGCAACATTGTCGGTTGCACCGACCTGCAAAGAACCGGCCATCAAGGAACACCTGAAGCAATCATCGATGTCGGGCCCTTCTTAGAATACATTGGCGGAAGTAGACATGACAGAGCATGTCATAGAATGCAGCCAGGCAACCCCTCATCGTCATGTAGTCTGCAAATCCGTATCTATAACGGAATCAGCCGGAGACGCATCTGCTCTCATAATTTGCGCACAGGCAAGGTGATCGTCAGTAGTGGAAGCCGCAGCTGAACCGAACCGTGGACAGTGCCGTCTGGAACCCTCAGAAACTTTGGAAGCCGATTCAGCCAAAGATCAGCGACGATAGTCCATGGTGCCCGTGGGAGGCCGTGAAGATTGTGGAGATCGGTTATTGTCACAGCTTCGAAGGCGCTGACGCATCGTCCGGAATGTCATATGAGAAGTCCCTCAGGCCCCTAGCACAAGCAAGACGGAAGCCTTGGAAGCTGTATCAACCAATGATCGGTGTGGATGAACCGCTGGACCCATGGAACGACTGCGGCTACGGACCCGGCTACGGTGCGACCCAGAATCTTCCGATCGATCACAGGAGAAACAGTGAGAAACAGATACTTGGAAGACTCAGTCCATTCGGAACGATTCTTAATGGAAACAGTCTACTTAAAGGCCGCTTACTGGAACCCGTAATGATTGACGGTCGCTTGGAGGAAGCCGCTGGACAATCCATCGGTACCGCAGAAGCAGACTGGCCCAGACCATAACCGCTGACACTTGATCCGCTCCTGAGCAGGAACCCAACACTGACGAGGCGGCCGCCATGGAAGACATCGTCTCTGTTGACATGTCTGGCAGCAAAGTCTTCAGTACATCACTTCACTGGAACCCGTGGCTGCAACCGACTCAGTCTTCCTGGCGCAGGCAGCTAACGCCTGGGCTGACAGTCTGGTACACTGGTCACATGTAGTCTCTGCCTGGCACAGGACACGACATCCAGGGCAGATGTTATGCGGGTTGTCACCTCGACATGAACATCTTACATCGAGTACAAGCTCGAACAACACGAGATATGCAAATATCAGACATTTAGAATAGTTTTTCAATATGTGAAATAGAAAGAAAAAACAACCATGAACTGCAACAAGCCGGTAAACAGAAGACGCCATTTTGCAAATGGGGACCACGCATTGGTACCCAGCAAAACACAACAAATTTGGAATAAATAACGCTTAAAACAAGTGTTAAAAGCCAGAAGAATATAGCGACAAGCATTACAAAACAATGGAGGAAACAAATCCACCATAATATGACACAAAAAGTACAGAAAACCCCCAAAGTCTGACTCCAAACAACAGAGCCAACATAACATTTTCAAATTTATACTGTCCAATTGTAAATTTAAAATGCGTCAGTCACTGCTATTTTGTTCATTAAATAATGATTTTCTATTTTGTATTTATCACCAAACCAAACAGACATAATATAAAGACAATCTAATAATATTTATAAAAATATCTGAAAACTAATATACATGTAGAAGGTGGTATTAACGAGCTTATGTTAATTTCGAGGTGGTCGGGGTGGCTGTACTTAGCTTTATGAAACATTATTAATATATATTAGAAAACGTTTGTTTTGTTTAACGACACCACTAGAGCACATTGATTAATTAATCATCGGCTATATTGGATGTCAAACATTTTGGTAATTCTAACGTAGTCATTAGAGGAAACCCATTTTTCGTAATGCAGCAAGGGCTATTTTATATACACTTTCCACAGACAGGAAAGCTAATACCACGGCCTTTGGCCGGTTGTGGTGCACTGGATGGAACGAGAAAAACCTCAATCAGGTGAATGGATCCACTGGAGTGGTTCGATCCTGCAACACAAGCACCTCGAGTGAGTACTCGACCGATTGAACTAAAATCTCGTCCAACCACACCCCATATATTAGAAAGTAGATTGCAGTGTCCTTTTTATTCATTATATAAAAGTTTTAAATATCTATACATCAAACGCGGTTGTCAGAAGGTAGTAAGCATATGATGAGTTACACAAAACACTTCGTACATTTTAATTACTTATTAACCAATTAGCAATATATGAAACCTGATGAGCAATCACAGAATTTGATCACATTTCTAACACTGCATCATACAAATAACACCAGCCTCGGTGGTGTAGTGGTTAAGCCATCGGACTACAGGCTGGTAGGTACAGGGTTCGCAGCCCGGTACCAGCTCCAACCCAGAGCAAGTTCTTAAGGGCTCAGTGGGTAGGTGTAAGGCCACTACACCCTCTTCTCTCTCACTAACCACTAACCAACTAACAACTAATCCACTGTCCTGGACAGATAGCTCAGATAGCTGCGGTGTGTGCCCAGGACAGCGTGTTTGAAATGTAATTGGATATAAGCACGACAATAAGTTGAAATGAATGAATACAAATAACTTGGCAAAATGGTTTCTTGGCAAAATGTGGTGTTAAATTTGCTTTATTATTTTATAACTCTATAAATGGAAAATAAGTATAATGATAAGATAAATACAGGCCCGATGTAATAGACAGTTAACTCTAATAATAAGACTTTAACAATTCAATAAAATAAAATAAACGTAATCCTTTATTTTAAATTTTATACACAAACATATTATTAGTCAACAAAAAAAATCAAAAAAAATCAAGGCCCTATTAAACTAATAAAAACAAATTAGTGGCTGATCTACAAAAACAGAAAACACAGAAAGATTTTTTTAACACGAACAAATAGCTGTGTACACTGTTTTGTCAAATCTGTGCATGCTGCTGCATAGGGATACCTACTCTAAATCTTGACACTGGCAAAATCAGATAATATACTTTGGCGAGTTCCAATGCTTTATAGATGATAATACACAAGTTAATTATTATAACGTGTATCATTTGCTAGTGACCGCTGGGGTAATAATAATGATCAGTATGATATTGAAGAGGCATTAATTTAAACCAACATTGAAATATGGAAATTTCCACCTATCAACACAACCTTTTGAAAGTGGATTAGGAAGATGTAAAGTTGGTCGGCAATCCCAAACAGGAGTAAATAGAAAGTAAATTATTCTGAAATTTCTTGTATATATTTACTTTTTGACACCATATAATCGATACGGCCGGTCGTTAAAGATCCATTTATTGAGAAAGAAAAAAACGTGTGTGTCTACAACAGTAACATTTGTATTTGATACACCAATAACATGTGTATTTGATATCGCAAAAAAAATCTGTATTGAACACCCCAATAAACTACCTGTTTAGCACACTGATAAAATGTATATTTGATATACCAACACAATGTGTATACCTCAGATGTTGAGATTTTCATAAAGTGTATGTTTAAGACACCAATACAGAAACATATTTAAAAAACCAATAAAATGCGTATACCTCAGTTCTTAACATCTTCATAAAGTTCCAGTTTTGCATACGGCATACAAAAGCATACAATACTATTATGCACTTATATATTCATACACACACACACACACACACACACACACATACACACATATATTATGCAAGCACACACACACACACATACAAATAAGCATGCACACCAATATGTGTGTATGTATGCGCATATGTATCAATATACCTCCATCCATATAGATGTATACGCACATATACGTACACGTAAAGGTACACACATACACATACCCAAACATACACACATGTACGTATAAACACACACACACACACACTGAGAGTGTGTGTCGGTGTCGGTGTCGGTGTCGGTGTGTGTGTTTATGTGTGTGTGTGTGTGTGTGTGTGTGTGTGTGTGTTTGTACGTACATGTGTATACGTTACGTGTACGTGGATGGAGGTATATTTATACGTATGCGCGTACACACGTATGTATGTATGTAGCACACATAGAAACACAAACGTACACACAACATTCATACATGCTCACTCGCTTTCGCTCACTCTCTCTCTCTCTCTCTCTCTCTCTCTCTCTCTCTCTCTCTCTCTCTCTCTCTCTCTCTCTCTCTCTCTCTCAGTGCATCAGGACTGGTATATTAAAGGCTGTGGTATATACTATCCTGTTGGTGGGATGATGAATATAAAATATCCCTTGTTACTAATGGAACAAAGATGAAGGTTTTCTCTCTAAGAATATATACCTCAATTACCAAGTGCATACAACAGACTATGATTAATAAATCAATGTGCTCTAGTGATGTCGATAAATATAATAAACTTTAACTCTATCCCCAACAAACACAAAACATAAAGCAAAATTAAATCTGTTTTCAGTAAATCCTATTTTATTTTCTTCACATCTGGGAATTTTATATTAGAAATAAAAGTAAAATAGAATTACGGTTATACATTGTACATACTGTCTCTTTGTATTTTTATCTCTATGTCTGTCTGTGTGAGTATATGTGTATCTAAAAGGGAAAGAGCAATCATAAATGTGTCAATAATAAAATTTAAATAAATTTACCATTATTGTTGCCACGTCGAGTGTCTTCTAACGATGTATGTTGATGTCTGTAACAAAATATAGTAAATGTAGATATCACTTTATTTTTCTTAATATGAACATGATTGATTAGTTTTGACGGTGTTTGTCATTAATCTCAACTGGAAACTGGAAACGTTCATTTTAGAAATGTATACAGATATAAGTGTTCTTATGATACTGCCTTATATTTTTAAATTAGAAGGAAGACGTCAAACCTTGAATATATGTGTGACCCTCAAATCTGACAATTGTTATTAGGGCATGCCCATATGTGACTGTTTAGACGTATGTATGTATGTATATATCTCTCCCTCTTTCTTGCTTTTTCTGTATCTCTCTGTCTCTCGATGTCTCTGTGTCTGTCTGTCTCTCTCTCTCTCTCTCTCTCTCTCTCTCTCTCTCTCTCTCTCTCTCTCTCTCTCTCTCTCTCTCTCTCTCTCTCTCTCTCTCTCTCTCTCTCTCTCTCTCTCT
Source organism: Gigantopelta aegis (assembly GCF_016097555.1). NCBI lineage: Eukaryota > Metazoa > Mollusca > Gastropoda > Neomphalida > Peltospiridae > Gigantopelta > Gigantopelta aegis. The sequence goes on from NW_024533029.1 coordinate 74,220, forward strand.
GCACTCAATCATTTATGGAATCACTTGCATCATAGTTTTCTCAGCGGCTAATCTAGTGTAAACAAAATATATTAGCTGACGTTTTCAGTACGTTCAGTTACAATGGTCATAGTTTTAGGAATTCAAAAATATGTGTTAATTAAATAGTCTGTTAATGGATTCATACTGTTCCATGAAAATACTGAATTTATGCAAATTCCTAATGCTTTAATGATAGCCATTTGCATGATAGCCATTTGCATGACACTCACACTCGCATGAACATACATTCACATAACCACCAACACACACAGATATAGTACATAAGCCGAATGGTTTCAAACTGAACACAAAGATATACTTACAAACTGGTTTGAGTTCTCTGCTCGTCTGTCAACATCCAGAGAAAATACAATAATAAACACATGGTCAACAGAAAAATAAACAAGAAGGTAATCTTTATAAATATGTTGTTTACCTTTAGCCAAGATATGCTCATTAAAAGTTATTGTTTTTCGAAACGTGTATTAATTATACAATATATAAATTAAACCACAATCTGTATGTGTATAAAAAAGAGTTCAGACAGTCTCTCGTGTGCTTTTAGACGTGGTTTCTTACATTACATTCCTTTGCTCTAGTCTACCGGCCTCGGTGGCGTCGTGGTTAGGCCATCGGTCTACAGGCTGGTAGGTAATGGGTTCAGATCCCAGTCGACGCATGGGATTTTTAATCCAGATACCGACTCCAAACCCTGAGTGAGTGCTCTGCAAGGCTCAGTGGGTAGGTGTAAATCACTTGCACCGAACAGTGATCCATAACTGGTTCAACAAAGGCCATGGTTTGTGCTGTCCTGCCTGTGGGAAGCACAAATAAAAAATCCCTTGCTGCTAATTGGAAAGAGTAGCCCATGTAGTGGCGACAGCGGGTTTCCTCTCAAAATCTGTGTGGTCCTTAACCATATGTCTCACGCCATATAACCGTAAATAAAATGTGTTGAGTGTGTCATTAAATAAAACATTTCTTTCTTTTTGCTCTAGTCTAACCTGATTTTGAAGAAGCACACACATAACCTCGTCTCCATAAAATCATAAAGACAGTCACTACCAAAGCAGCAACAGCAAGCCCAATCACAGTCCTTACATCAATTCCTTCTCCAGTTACTTTGTTCGATGACGAAGGCGCATGTGATGTATCTGTAGTAGAATAGACTGTATTTATCAACCACATATACATTTTACTGAGAGAAAAGCTTTTCTACCAAAACAGCACAGGCTGTTTAAAATATGTAATCATAAGCCTGAGATTATGACATCCTCCCCCCCCCCCCCACCTACACACAGCCCAGCTAAAATTATATATAGATATAGATATAAATATATATACCGTTACACCATTTGTTACTACTTAAAGTTTCACACTATGAGCGATCATCAGGTAACCTGTAACTGCCCTATTGTTACGTCATGAAGCAGTGATGTCACAACAGGTGCAGTGGGTACGGGCTGTTCTTTTTCGGCTTAACTTAGGTGGCTGTGTTAATCCATGTGGGTGGGTGTCGGCATTTGGATATAAGTTCATTTCTCTTGTTCAGCAAGTTGGTCCCTATAGCTTTCAGTACTTCCAGCTTTCTCTCAATGCATAGATTGCACTGCCCCGTGCTTCTCTTGAAAGTGTTCACTTTCCTTATTACGCGCCACATTATTGTGTACTCAGCATTTTTTTTCTTTTTAGTTCCCAAATGTATTTAGACAGCTTTGTTTCCTTTTCGTACTTGCTGTGCATGAAGGACTTCTTGTGGTTGGCATACCTTTCTTTGAAGGATCCCCCTATATGTCTTGCTTGGTGTGCTAGTGGTATGCACTGCAGCTTCATATATAACTGATTTAGTGAGGCAGTTTCCCTCAAGTGGGCAATCGTCCTTATTTCTGCAGTTGCATTTGTTCTGTTTGCTAGTTGCATTGTGGTGTTGTATGATCGTGTTCGTGTTCTTCATACAGCTGTAGCTTACTTTGACGTTGTTCCTGTTGAAGAGTTTGTGGTACTTGCTGCCGGTCGGGAAGTGCTTCTTTATTAGCTGTAGGAATGTTTTCCCCACTTTTGACTTTACGTTCCTGCTGTATGGCGGGTTGAACCATGTTATGTTCCTAGATCTATTCTCTTTTTTTGGTGCTTGCTTCTGTTTTCATGTCTGATTGATGGAATGCTATCTTCTCTGTATAGTTGCTTGCTTCTAATGCTTTGTTGTAAGCAGGGGCGGCTTTGGCAAAGATGTCTTCGGTTGATGAGAGGAGAGAGATACTTTTGCTGACAGTTCGTGGGATTTGCTTTGTGATTGCAGGTGGATGATTGGAGTTCCTGTCGATGTACATCGTTTGGTCGTTTGGTTTTCTGTAGGGTTTGTATGTAGATATAGATATAGATATATATATAGAGATATAGATACATACATACATACATACATACATACATACATACACACATATATATATATATATATATATATATAGAGAGAGAGAGAGAGAGAGAGAGAGAGAGAGAGAGAGAGAGAGAGAGAGAGAGAGAGAGAGAGAGAGAGAGAGAGAGACGTGTGTCAAAACATGTATCATGCATCAGCTATAAATATTGTTAATTACGTTACCTGTTTCGGTGAGTGAAACATTTAGTGGTATAGCTTACAGCAAACACTCTCCAACACAAAACCTTTCAGTGTTTCATCAAAACATGTATGTTGTTCAACAAAACATGCACTTTTTAATAATTTATAAAAATTATTTCAAATATTTTAAGGAAAATTACAAAATGGAGTTCTTGAGAACCAATATTAACCAATGTAATGGTGATGATGGTGATGTGCTCAGTGATTGATCATAGCGACTGATCCTAGCGACAGCAATGATTCGAGGATGGTGATGATGTTCAGTGACAAATAATGCTGTTGACCAGAATATGATGAGTGAATGATCTTTGGCGACAGTGATGACAGTGATGGTTATGGTGATCGGCGAATGGTGGTGACAGATGATGGTGATGTTTATATGGTGATCGGCGAATGGCGGTGACGGATGATGGTGATCTAGAATGGTGATGATAGTGATGGGTATACTGATCGGCGAATCGGAAGGATGCATGGTGATTTTTATATGGTAATCTGCGAATGGCGATGACGGATGATGGTGATGTTTGTATGGTGATCTAGAATGGTAATCGATAGTGATGGTTATACTGATCGGCGAATCAGAAGGATGATGGTGATGTTTATATTGTGATCGGCGAATGGTGGCGACGGATGATGGTGATCGGCGAATGGTGGTGATGGATGATGATGATGTTTATATGGTGATCTAGAATGGTGATCATAGTGATGGTTATACTGATCAGTGAATCGGAAGGATGATGGTGATGTTTATATGGTGATCGGCGAATGGCGGTGATGGATGATGGTGATGTTTATATGGTGTCGGTGAATGGCGGTAACGGATGATGGTGATGTTTATGTGGTGATCAGCGAATGGCGGTGACGGATGATGGTGATGTTTATGTGGTGATCAGCGAATGGCGGTGAAGGATGATGGTGATGTTTGTATGATGATCGGCGAATGGCGGTGATGGATGATGGTGATGTTTATATGGTGATCGGCAAATGGCGGTGACAGATGATGGTGATGTTTGTATGGTGATCTAGAATGGTGATGCTAGTGATGGTTATACTGATCGGAGAATCGGAAGGATGGTGGTGATGTTTATATGGGAATCAGTGAATGGCAGTGACGGATGATGGTGATGTTTATATGGTGATCGGCGAATGGCGGTGACGGATGATGGTGATGTTTATATGGTGATCGGCGAATGGCGGCGACGGGTGATGGTGATATTTATATGGTGATCGGCGAATGGCGGCGACGGATGATGGTGATGTTTATATGGTGATCGGCGAATGGCAGTGACGGATGATGGTGATGTTTATATGGTGATGTTTATATGGTGATCGGTGAATGGCAGTGACGGATGATGGTGATGTTTATATGGTGATCGGCGAATGGCGGCGACGGATGATGGTGATGTTTATATGGTGATCGGCGAATGGCAGTGACGGATGATGGTGATGTTTATATGGTGATGTTTATATGGTGATCGGTGAATGGCAGTGACGGATGATGGTGATGTTTATATGGTGATCGGCGAATGGCGGCGACGGATGATGGTGATGTTTATATGGTGATCGGCGAATGGCAGTGACGGATGATGGTGATGTTTATATGGTGATGTTTATATGGTGATCGGTGAATGGCAGTGACGGATGATGGTGATGTTTGTATGGTGATCGGCGAATGGCGGTGAATGATGATGGTGATGTTTGTATGGTGATCGGCGAATGGCAGTGACGGACGATGGTGATGTTTATATGGTGATGTTTATATGGTGATCGGCGAATGGCGGCGACGGGTGATGGTGATATTTATATGGTGATCGGCGAATGGCGGCGACGGATGATGGTGATGTTTATATGGTGATCGGCGAATGGCAGTGACGGATGATGGTGATGTTTATATGGTGATGTTTATATGGTGATCGGTGAATGGCAGTGACGGATGATGGTGATGTTTATATGGTGATCGGTGAATGGCAGTGACGGATGATGGTGATGTTTATATGGTGATCGGCGAATGGCGGCGACGGATGATGGTGATGTTTATATGGTGATCGGCGAATGGCAGTGACGGATGATGGTGATGTTTATATGGTGATCGGTGAATGGCAGTGACGGATGATGGTGATGTTTGTATGGTGATCGGCGAATGGCAGTGAATGATGATGGTGATGTTTGTATGGTGATCGGCGAATGGCAGTGACGGACGATGGTGATGTTTATATGGTGATCAACGAATGGCGGTGACGGATGATGGTGATGTTTATATGGTGATCGGTGAATGGCGGTGACGGATGATGGTGATGTTTGTATGGTGATTGGCGAATGGCGGTGAATGATGATGGTGATGTTTGTATGGTGATCGGCGAATGGCAGTGACGGACGATGGTGATGTTTATATGGTGATCAGCGAATGGCGGTGACAGATGATGGTGATGTTTATATGGAGATCTAGAATGGTGATGACAAGTGATGGTGATGTTGACGAAAAGGGTGTTAACGGTAGTGATTATGAAGAATGGTGATGGCAAACTGTGAAATGTGTTAAAAAGTGCAAAACAATAACATTTCAACAATCAATCAAGCAATCAGTTTATTCTGTCGAAGCTGAAATCAGCCATTGGCTGAAAGATACACAATACATTGCGTGGCTATTGATTTAACGAAGGAACTAGATATATGTATTATTTTTATTTTGGGAGGAGTTTTTCATTGTTGTTGTTCAATGTGTATTATATTTATCATTCACATTCAACTGTAACAGCTGGACTGAACACATCACACCTTTCAGTAGCTCTTGGTGATTGTGTTGTTAAATTCAGCTTGATTTGGTAAAAAATGCAAAATCAATAAATAAATAATAGTAACAATAAATAATAATAGTAACAATAATAATAATAATAATAATAATAATAATAATAATAATAATAAAGGCTCATGAAATAAGCTATTATGGTTATTACCTGAAGGTAAAGTCAAAGCATCCTGTTCCTTGCTAAATCCTTTGCATCCATAATGGTTATACGCCAAAATCCGCATCAGATATCTCGTTCCCGGCTCTAGATTTGATATTGCAGCTGTTTGGTTTCTGTTGAGGCCTTTTTCAGAAATCACTTCACGGAGATTTGTCCATCGTGATGTTGTGTCTGTTCGGTATTGTACAATAAAAGTCTGTTCTTATCCTCCATTAAATCTTTCTATCCAAGACACTGAGACTGTGTGTGGGTCACTGCTCCATGCTGTGATAGTAGAGGGAATGTTTGGGGGCCCTTCCAGAATCAAAATATATATATAAAAAAATGTTTCTTTGAAACAATCAGTTTTCGCAACATTGAACATATTAATAAAGTTTTACATTATTAAAGTCACTAACTGTAAACATCAAGGTTTAAGGTTATAATTGGAAACCAGTAATTATTACAAGGTTTTATTTAGTTCATAATTTCTATGAATACAACAATTAGCCTTAAATTGTCAGAAAGAGCGTGTGGAAGTTTAATTGTTGTCTGATACAGATAACATTAGCAAATTTAATTCTAGCGATATCTTACTGGCCACTCTACTATTTGGTGTTCGTCAGTAGATCTAATAACCGATGTATGTTTTGTGCTGTGGTGTCGTTAAAAATTCATTCACTCATTCGTCAATAGATCTAATCAAATATAGTGCTATCACGTATCCACATGACTTTTCATTTGATCTATAAAACCCCGCTGACATAAGAGTCGCAGTGCCTATAACAAGTAAATGGCTTCAAAAGGAAAACTCACCTGGACACAAAATCGCATTGGAGACCACAAAAGTGTGGAAGTAAGGTCCAATGTCAACACAAATCCCCAACACATTTTTTTTACAATGATTCACAAGTACAAGTCTACAATAACAATGTATAGATCGATTTTAAATCTACTAATAGCGACCATGATCCAGTTTCAATAAACAGAATTGCCATTAATCTAAGAGATGCATACACTTGCCTTCTACAAGTTCACTACTAGCATACACTTGGCGATATCAAACTTACTAACAAAATCAGAAACCCTATTTCAATAACCTTTCCTGACTAAGATTGCTATTAAACAAATAAACCAAATTTTTAAAACAGGCAAAATACTCACCTATGGCAATTTTAAGCTTGATTTGGTCGCATATGTGACCATTTATTTCGTTTGGCATAGATAAAAATCATTACATTATTTGGTCACCATGAAAACAAACCGCAACCATGTTTTCGCCAAGTGATCGAAATCAAATTTTAACAAGTATATATTATCAGACTAAAATATATTTAATTATTACCCCAGCGGTCACTCATAACAGGGAAAATATTTTCCATATTTTCTCAGTGAGAAATATTCTGCATTGGTCTAACGAACAATACTATTGGACAATTTGACGCTTACAAACCAATGACTTTGTCGGTACTAAATATGAAGTCATCACGATTTGACAAACACACAAAATTACGTCATGTAGTTTAAAGAGTTTGCCTTTGTCTCTGTTTTTGGTGTTAAATTAATAACATTTTCATGCAATCCATTATAGATTTGGAAGCAGAATAAAGAGAACTTGTGTTTTTTTAAATTATCTATGAACGTGATTAAATTACAACGTTATAGTAATTCTCAGAACAGTATGTAAAGTGGTTTACATCGTTCCTATACAGGTTGGCCTTCGTGCATGTGCGTCGAAAATAAAGGCTTTTAGAGAAAAAATAGCTGAGGTAATAAATAGAATAACAAACTCGGTACCAGTTATTATAAAATTTATGTCCCTCGTGAAATAATTTTTATTTGTCACTCGCTAAAGCTCGTGACAACTGAAAATTATTTCACTCGGGACATAAATTTGATAATAACTGGTAACTCGTTTATTATCCTCTATATAGTTACAAAACATTTCTTGGTACACCTTATAAAACACTTTATTTAAAAGGAAAGTAAAAGTTTGTAACAAAATATTAAAATCATATCAACAACTTGAACAAAAAATTAAAAGTCGATCACACGCTATATTAACATAGACTGGGATCTCTGTCAACCTGTTTTATTCATCACCTAAACACATCGTCAACATAAAGTAGAAAACCAGTTAACTATATTGGCGAATCCTGAATACATACAAAGATTCCCAAATATATTACAACTATGATGCAGGGTTTTTTCCTGTTTCCATACATGTACTTAATACTTTTCTGTTTTTTTTAAATTAAATCTAATTTGTTAGAAATAAACTATGTCATTACTGCATGAATTAAAAAGCAGAGGAAAATAATTTCTACTTATCACAGATTTATAACAGCGTACACCAGTGAATTTAAAGACCGACTGTTTTGTGTTTCGAATATAGGAAGACTGCCACTCTCAAGTGTTGCATTTTCGTTTAGTTGTTTTAAAAATCAGATTATTACAATCAAGGTAGAAATAAATACAGATACTAAAGTTACCCAGTGCATATATAAATTGCACAATTACTTCTTTGATGCACTTCATGCTTCTTAAGGTTCTTTAATATTTGCACCAATAGTTTACACAGACACTCACATACGCACGCACACATATATGCACGCAACATATGGCTCCTAATTTTGCTATTTGGCACCTAAAAAAATCAAAGTTAGCGCCATCTGGCTCCTGGACAGAAAAGTTAACGTAGAGGGCTGCCTACAACAATTTTAAACCAGAAATCGTTTTAACAAATAAACACAAATCTTTCATCCCTTCAACAAATGACAATAATTTTTCTCCACTCGCTAAAAACTGCAGCAATTCATATAACAGCTGTCAGTGCCGCCATTATGTTTCAGCCCAACTGTCAATTGATGGAGTCAGCTCGATATTACCCGAGCTCACAGAACCTGCAATGTCTGCTGGGTAATGTAGGATAGGAAACAACTAATTTTTCTGTTTTATTTCAAAAACATTTCATTACGTTAAGTTATAATTTAAGAGAGTAATAATATGTATGTACTTGTATTTATTCAAATTAATATCTATTTTGCATTATGAAGCGTAAAAGGGGTGGGAGGGGTATTTGTCAAGTGTTAGGTTTCGTTTTCAAAATATATCTCTATATAATAAAACAAGGAATTATTTACAATCAGATTTGCTATTTTTTACTCATTGGGAATAAAAAATTACATAGCCTTTGGGGAATGGTGGGCAATAATTCCAATTATTGGAGTCTAGAAATGTAGCTGATAAAACCCTGTGCATCGTACCAAGATAGCACAAAACCTACTATTATTTCTAGACTAGTGATCAGCCAGTGGAGGTTGATGTTTCTGTTAAATATATAACTACACAGTAATTAAAAAGACCATGCATTACTGATGTTTTTAATAATTTAATACTTAAGTATGAATTCTGTCTTAGAACATAGATGTTATAAAGTTAACAAGTAACATTTGTAGCTTTATGCTGAATTTTATTGCACAATGAAACAAATTGCGTTTGTTTTACTAATCAAGCAAAACAGAACACTGTGATATATGTTTTACAATGCATGGACAATCTGCCAAATCAAAACAGCATTCATACTTAACAAATGACATTTCGACCTCTTTGTTGAATTTTATTTCACAGTGAAAGAAACTGACTTTGTTTTACCAGCTAAACAAAACAGAACCCTGTGTTTTCTGGCAAATTTGACAAATTCAATTTCAATTTATTTTTACTAAAATACATGTACATGTCGCTTACAATACAATTTGTTTAATTTCATTTTCTTGATTAACACAGCTGCAACCTGTTTATCTGTATATTATGATTATTACCTGCAACTAAAGTCAAAGCTTCCTGTTCCTCTGTAAATCCTTTGTATCCATATTTATTATAAGCTAAAACTCGCACCAGATATCTCGTCTCTGGTTGAAGGTTTGATATGACAGCTGTGTGGTTTATGTGGAGACCTTTCTCTCGAAACTGCTCAGTGAGATTTGTCCATTGTGATGTTGTGTCTGCTCAGTATTGTATAAGGAACCTCTGATTTGATCCTCCATTAAATTCCTCTATCCAAGACACCGAGACTGAGTGTGAACCATTGCTCCATACTGTGACATTCATGGGAATATTCGGGGGACCTTCAAGAATCAAAATATGAAAGTTTTACTGAAATAATCACTTTTTTTAGCATTGAATATGTAAATATAATTACCTCGATGATTTCTGTGATTAACTGTTCATTATCCATATTTCAACATGTACTTAGCCTATATCTAAATGACAGTTAAAGTTTGCCTCATTTTTATTACATATTTTGTAAGAGCAATGAACTACATTCTCAACACACTAAGAATTATTGGGCCAAATTTACAAAGCCTGTTTTTCTTAAAGACAGGTGTTTAAAGGAGTGATTAAGCAAGGCTTTTGGACCGGTGTGCTTAATCAGTGATATATAATGCACATTATTGCTCAATATCAACAAGTATAATCTTATAGCTAATTAATAAAATGGTTAAATGTGACGGCTATTATAATATATATAATAGGCGCAGCCATTTTGTACCATCCCAGTGAATACGCCCTCTGGCGAGCCAGTGATTACGTAATACTTAAGGCGTAACGTCAGGAATGAGTCTTAGAAATGGACAAACAAATGTACTTGGTTTTTGCGGGATGATAAAATAAGCATGCATTGCAATGTTCTGTAATAATATCCATCCCAGTAAGCCTGCAATAAGCATATATTATTTTTCAATACAAAATAAACCACCATTGTCAAAGTGGTTACACAAAAAGTCGAAATAACTGTACCATGTTTTGTCCATGCATTAACCTACGTACTGAAATGATACACGGAGTGTATTCTTAGTTAATTTGTCTATTCTGTTATTTGCCTCTACCCGTGGTTCCTGATTGGCAGGTGTCTATTTGATAGGTAACCAGACCAGCCAATTAATTACATCTGTCTAGACACAAAAATACATATCGGTATTGTGTAATATCCTGTTGCCCCACATATGGTAATGGACATGGTTTATTACTGTAAATAGTTCAGTAAACCTATTGATTAAGTAGACTTTCCCATCTAAAATAACAGAACTGACCAATTACGTAGTCCCAAAGAAACGAACATTATCATGTTATTTATGTTGTTTTCCAAGTCAGGTTGATCAAAGAGAAGCACCTTGTCGTAAATTACTGCTTTTGTTTACACTGTGTTGGTTGGAGCTGATGTCATTTTGCCCCAAGCTAGAGTACCGGACGCCTCGAAAACAAAAGAAAGTGGCGCTGCCCCTAGTTAGCAGGAATAATCACGTTTTTTTATTAACTCTAAAATTACTCGTTTTTCATGTGTTAAAGTGTCAGTATGTGTTGGTTATCCGGGTATGCATCTTTCCAACACATAAGGCTCATGTTTGAGTTTACTCTCCCTTTAAGCATAGTAAATGTATGGAAATCTAAAACAGGCTTTGTAAATTATAGCACCTGATATTACTGTAAATGGCAATAATAGTCATGAATGTACCTGGTGGATAGGTTGGACTTGTTTTGATTTTATCGCAATAACTCTCTAATCATTTTGATTGGTTATACTTGGCGACTATAATACATGTACTTTCTTTTGCAGAATGTAGTGCAGATAACGTTTTTGGTCTTTTTTATTTCATATGGAATTAAAAACAAACATATTTTGGTTTTAAATTGTTACGTAACAGTAAATTAAAATTATAATAGGTCATGGACACACCCGAATGTGGCCGAATGGTTAGCGTGAACTAGCCAATGGATCGAACAAATTGTGAAGCCCCAACAGTATTTGCCCCAAATGAGATTCTACTGTTTAACTATATTTTACCTAAAGCATGGAATTGTTATCTAGAATCTAGTTAGACTACAATGCTGAAAGCAGTAGCAATGCAAATATATACTCTGTCAAAAAAGAAATGCAATGCATAGGCGAAATATTAATGGAATTATCTCTTTAATTCAAAGTAGCATAATTTCGTTATTTATGATCGCATCACAGTCAAATTTGACATGAATATTTGACAATGCTTTTGCTATGGACTGACGGCATTGGAGGTGTTTTTATCACCAAACAGCGCCGCACGAGGGCGCTGAAATCAGTACCTTGTGTGGCCACCACAAGCAGCAATCACTGCGCAACATCTCCTTGGCATAGAATGAATGAGTCTCTGAATCCGGGCACGTGGAATCCTAGCCCATTCTTCCTGCAGTGCATGTGACAGTTGCGGAAGCGGCTGAGGCTCCGGGTCATGCTGGCGTACACGTCTGTCCAGTTCGTCTCATAGATGTTCAATGGGGTTGAGATCTGGCGATCTTGATGGCCATGGCAGCACATTAATGTTCTCATTCTGTAGGAAATCCATTGTTACACATGTCGTATGCGGCCTGGCATTGTTCTGCTGAAAGACTTCTCTCTGTCGATCCAAAATGGGAAGCATGTGACAGCAAACAAAATTATCCCGGTAGCGTACAGCTGTCAGATTGCCTTGTACGAACACAAATTCACTTCTGCCGGTGTATGAGATGGCTCCCTACATCATGACACTCCCTCCACCGAATCTGTCAACTTTGGCGACGCAGTTGTTGGCAAAACGTTCATTGCGGTGTCTGTAAACACGTTATCATCCATCACGTCGCTGTAGAAGGAAACGTGACTCGTCGTTGAACCATATTCGCCTCCAGTTTCCCAAGTTCCTCCCCTGTATATTCTGCACCAGGGAACATGTAAATGTCGATGTTGATGTCACAGGACGGGGTCAACATACGGTCTCGTAGCCCATAAATCAGCTGCTCGAAGTCCGTTCCGAATGGTTTGTGCAGAGACCTTTCTCAAACTAGGTATGCGTCCAACAGTGTTCGTTGCTATGGGAGTTCGGTGACGCAAGTACAGAACCCGGATGTAGCGATCTTGTGCTGCAGTTGTTATGCGAGGTCTTCCATTTCTGGGCCGGTCTTCAGCTGATTGAAACTGCTGGTACCTGTCCCAGTGACGTGAAATGGTGCTCTGATGGACGTCCATGTGTCGCGTGACTGCTGACTGCGATTAGGCGGCCTATTGCAATGTTTCGATTCGGCAGACTTAGTCTTGGCATCTTGTAACTCCTCTACGTCAAAATGAAAACGATGCATCATTGCGAGCATTGCATCTTTAAATACCCATCACTACCCCAATCTTTTCCCCGAGTTCCACGTTCATTTGCCTAAATCTGACCATTTCATACCGATTTCCTGCAATTGTCGCACAACGTGCATTAAATTTGTTTTAGGGTGCATTTGGGCATGCTGTCCCATTCCAGGAACATTAACAAACATGGTCATTCAGCAACATTGTACAAAAAAAAACTTTTTGACGAGTATATTTAAAATTAGTTCTTACTGGGCACTCAAACTTTATATGTAGGTCTCTGTTACTTAATACCAATGCCAATGTTATTGCATTTACAGATACCTTTACATTAAAGCATTTCTGGTATGATCATGCTAATGTTGAAAACAAGTGTAACGACTGATCACGACCAAAGAGAACACCTAAACAAAAACGGTCAGATTTGCAATATTCGAGACTAGTACTTTAGTCAAAGTACTTTATAGTCAAAGTATAATACTTATCCACCTTCTTAAGTCAGGTATCATAACCAAGTGGCATTCAATATACTACTTACTAATGCATCACATATAAACTGTTACTTAAATACCAGTCTTGGTGGTGTGTTTAATTTAAGCCATCAGACATAAGGCTGGTAGGTACAGGGTTCACAGCCCGGTACCGGCTCCCGCCCAGAGCGAATTTTAAAGACTCAATGGATAGGTGTAAGACCACTACACCCTATTCTCTCTCACTAATCACTAACCAACTAACCCACTGCCTTGGATATCTGCATGAGATGTGTGCCCAGGAGAGTGTGCTTGAACCGTAATTGGATATAAGCATGAAAATAAGTTGAAATGAAATGAAAATGAAATGATACTTAAATTTAAGACAGTGTACCTCCAAGATATCTGCCAACTTTCAGTAATTAGTGTATTCCTAATAAAAATCGGCTCATTGTGTTAAAGTTAGCGAAGGGAAATTCCTGTATTAGTGTTGGTAGCCGAGGAAACCAACAGAATTGAAATACAGATTTGAACACACACACAGCCAACACACTTTTTATTAATAGCTTTTTAGGTCTCCTAACTAAAAATAATTTAATATGACAATATCAGCTAGTGCATTGTTTTCAAAAAATAAAATAATAGTAATAATATACATTTCAAACTTAATACATGTATATTAACAAGACAACCATGGGGCCTAAACTAACTATACATGTATCTCCAACTAGAGAACCATACTAATACTGATTTATCGTAGATGGTCATTTGGTGACTGATAATTTGACATTAAAATAGCAAATGAATAAACTGAGGATGTGCATAAGTATGTATTGTAACCAGAACCAATAAATGATCCATTTTTATCACAGAATATGCCTTGAAATTTGGTGAATTCCAATTTTGCCTGTATCATAAATGCAGCCACATTGGATTTCAAAATGGCCCGAAAAATAAATGGTCAGGGCCATGACAGGATCATTGGAACACATTTGGTTAAAATGTGTCCAATGGAACTTGAAAAGAACTCGAAAATGTCTTAGTCAATCAGAGGATAGAGTGGCCATTTTGGTCAGAACCATAAGAGGATCATTTGGATCAAGTTTTGTCTAAACCTACCTGGTAAAACTGGAGAAGCTGAAATTGTGAAAAGTTGATGGACGATATTACATTCGGGCCAGGTGATTCCCGTCGGTGGGCCTATTAACTATTTCACATTCCTGCCAGTGTTCCACAACTTGTGTAACAAAGGCTGTGGTATGTACTATCCTGCCTGTGGGACGATGCATATAAAAGAACCCTTAATTACTGCCAATAGAAAAGAGTAGCACATGAAGTGACGACAGTTTCCTCACTCAATATCTGATTGGTCCATAACCATATATCAGACACCATATAACTGTAAATAAAATGTGTTGAGTGCGTTGTTAAATAAAACATTTCCTTCCTTTGGGCCAGGTGAGCTAATAATGTTCACAAAAGAACCAGTAAAAGGAAAGGAGAAAATCGTAAAACTAATAATTGTTAGCAATTTCTTTTTTTAAACTTAAATATTCCAACATTGTTGGCAAGAAAGATTATAATTATAATAATAAAGATTCCGCAAAATAAAACATATTTTTAATATTTTGTCAGTCAGTTTAGTACATGTATGTTTATTTTACAATACATCTACGGTCATTTAATATGATTCTGCGGTTTAATACTAAATTGCGATGAAATAAGTTTAAATTATAAGTTAAAAATAATTTGCTGCTGCTTAATATCAATTTACTTTGAAAGGAAAAATGAGCGATATACTGTAAAACCGATATTCACACTTACACGAGAGATCTATAACAAGTGCACAATTTACGTCTGCATTGAAAATACTGCAAGATTTATAGGATATTAAACGAGCTTCCATTTCGTATCATGTTTATGTCCCGAGTGAAATAATTTTCAATAATTTTCAATCATCACAAGATTTAACGAGTAAACATGATACGAAATGGTAGTGAGTTTAATATCCTATTTATTACCTATAATCAATCTTAATTTATATCATTCATCTCGTTTCATTGATGTTCCTGTAAGTTACGTTGTAGTGCACCAATCGATAATGTCATAGCGTGACGTCAAAAGTGTTACGTCCCACTTGGCATTCTAGTGGGACGTATCACTTTGATATGTACTAAAATATCTTTTATTATATGGGTAATAATATCTTAATCTAGTTTTATCATACATTTTTATTTGAATTATAGCATTTAATTAAGGAAATAAAATAAAATAATGGGTTTGGGGAGGTTAGAACGGTTGAGGTAAACAGACGTAATGACAAGTACTAAATTCACAAGTACTAAATTCACTTTAGTATTTTAATACTAAACATAATTTTTTAACCTCAGAATAATTTGGATTTCTCCTGTTTTTGTGCATAATGAAAACTGTATATCAGACATGGGGTGATTACATGACAAAAGTAATCGATTACGATTACCTAAGAATGTCATGATTACGATTACGATTACAAGGAAAATGAAAGTAATCGATTATGATTGCGATTACACTGTCCAGTTACAATCATGATTACATTTTCACAAATATGAACTATTTTTGAGGTGATGTTACCAACATGAAATTGTTCACTTGATTTCACTAATTACGAACAAATAATGGATAATTGTAGATTATTTATTACATCATATCATATCAAAAATGTATAAACGCATGTACATTGTATGACAATAACACCAGATGTTTTTGAAATGTCTGACTGTTTAAGCAAAATGTGCATTATTCTTAATACACATGAGCTGTTCGAATGCATGGTCTCCAAGCCTGCAGTGATTTGGACGGAACATTTGATTTAATTTACTAGCCATTTTTTCACAATAAAATTCGGCACTTCATGAACGTGCAGTTATATACTGCAGATATCAGCAAGAGCAAATGATACAAGTTCAATGAATCCAGGTGGTTGATAGCAAAACCAACCGGATAATTCCAATTATGTGAATGTGTGGCTTCATCCCTTTAGGTTTCATTTAATCATGGAGAGCTCCAGTGTTTCTAAGTCTAATTATTATTACTATTATAATAGAAAACAATGGGAAGTCAGCTCTATTGTCTACACTGATTCAATTCAATTCATTTATTAACCTTGAACATTTACAGTTCATCAGTTATATATACAAATACATATACAACAATGGAAGGTGTTGGCATGAAAAGGACGCGAGAATATAAATGCTTTTGTATAGAACTCTGTATAGAGACTATTTAACTATTGATTCTCGTCTTTTAAACATTTTGAACAGATATTTCCCTAATTTACATAAATCATTTACACTGTTAGTTGTTAGTAATTCTATCAATTTAAACATAGATGGGTGGATTCTATAATATTTCTTGATATATAAAATTCTATAATCACTGAAAAAGGGACAACATAATATCGCATGAAACTCGTCCTCAATTTCACCTATTTTACACAAGACGCAGAATCGTTTAGATCTACTTATGTTATGATAGCGACCAACTTCGATAGCTAAACTATGTGATGATAATCTTATCTTTGTAATGCATTTTTTATATAGATTTGGAATAGGTTTCATCAGGTAATTTTGTAAAATAAGCTATTTTACTAAATATTTATACAAATATGAACATTTGATAGACGTGTCCAGGAGCCCATTAAGATCTTGCTTACACTGGTCCATAATTCTCTGTTTTATTAATGACAAATGAATATTATAGTTTAATGCTTCTTGCTTACACCAGAGTTCATATAAACCTAATGAACACAGTATTTGCCTTATTTGTCTTGCCCAGTTATTACCTGTATCACATTTTGATCTAAGTTCCACATATGCAGAGTACAAGATACAATTCTTTGTGTTCAATAATTTAAACCAATATTTTATCATACAAAAGGGGATATTCAAAATATAACATAATAGTAGTAGTGGAACTTTTAACATTTAGAATATTCTTACAAAATTCTATGTGTAAATTCTCTATACAGTTTGCCTTGTAAAAACCCCAAATCTCGGCACAATAATTCAAAATACTTGCTTTGTATGTATCAAATAAAGACAAAGAAGACCTATGGTTTAACATTAACTTATTTGTATTTCTCTTTAATGCATATATGGCTTTTCGTCCCTGATCTGTCAATAAATTGATTGCATGCGTAAATTTACCATTATAATTAAAACCTAATCCAAGATAAGTAAACTGATCTACAGCCTCGAATAACAAATCATTATAATACCATTTTTCATAATCATACCGGCACCCACCCTTTCTAAAAACCACTATTTTTGTTTTTTCAACATTAAGACAAAAAAAACATTTTATATTATAGTAATATAAAGTGTTTAACATTTTCTGAAGACCTTCAGCCGTTTTTGAAAAAATCACCATATCATCAGCATATAGTAATAAAAATAGACTTAGTTCCTTTAGCTCATAATCCGGACACATGCTATTAATGAATGCATTTTCTATATCATTTACATAAAAAGAATACAAAATCGGTGACAAAATTTCACCCTGCATTAGATCGATATCATTATTATACTAACACAGGATTTGACAGATTTATACAGATTTTTAATAATGTTCAAGCATTTGCCTCTAATTCGATTCTGGACAGCTTAAACCATAGGTTTGTTCTATTTACAGAATCAAATGCTTTTTTATAATCGATAAAACAGCAATAAAGTCTATCTCTATCCGCAATGATTTTTGTGATAATGGAAGATAAGCTAAAAACTGCATCTGTTGTTCCCATACCTCTACGAAATCCAAATTGGGCATCACTGATTTTGTCAAATTCCTCCGACCAGTCTAACAGTCTTTTATTAAGTATAGAAGTAAATAATTTACCGACAGAACTAAGTAAACTGATACCCCTGTAATTATTGGGATCAGCGGTATTCCCCTTTTTAAAAACGGGCACAATAACTGCAACACTCCAAGCAGCAGAGAAAATGCCTGCATTTAAAATAATGTTAAACATATCTTTGATAATAGGAAACAGAAATTCTTTGTATTCAATAAGAAATTCATTTAAATTGCCATCCAGTCCCGGACTCTTATTTCGCTTCAAATGTGATCTTGCTAATACTAATTCAGAGTCAGTAATGCCACAATCTAACTGTTCGTACCAACAATCATATTTTGTAAAATCCTTATCATCATCTACTGTCTCACTAATGTTATTGTCAGTTTTGACCACTTCTTTAAAATGACTATAAAATTCACTCAAGGCTCCATTTGGTTTAACATGTTTTCTTTTTGAAAAATTATGATAAAATTCTTTAGGGTTATACTTTCTTAAGTATTCAAGATGGTTTCCCTGACACTGCTGATATTTTCTTTTAAGTTGTCTTTCTAATTTTTTATATTTACTTTTGCAGAAATGTAAGTAATTATTATTTTCAAGTGATTTGTCAGAGTTGAAAGTTCGTAATGCCCCCAGGTAGGTCTTGTACAACTGTCTACACACTTTATTGAACCATGGCTTGTCACTTCTATCGTTTATCCTGCTACTGGTGTTATTACTGAAACCTGACTTGGCCCCATTATACAGAGTGTCACATTTAAAGAAGTGGTATCATGCAAAGCACTCGTAAAATTGTTAACCATATTATCTATTCCTAAATGCGAATCAACATCGACATTTATGATACATCTTTGTAAATGATCTATGTTCACCCTAATAGCTTCCTTGCATTGTCCCACCTACATTTTCCATATTTAACCCCCTCCCGATCCACCGTTGTAACCAACTGTGTAAGTGGATCTAATACATTGTTGAATGAAAACGAGACATGCAATGGAACATGGTCAGAATATTGGTTAAAGTCACATACAACAAATTCTTCTAGCAAGGTAAACCGTTTAGTTATTGTTAATAAATAATCGACAACACTTGATTGGCTGTGAAATATAAAATCATTTGCTAGACCCCCAGTGTGCCTACCATTAACAATACGTAAACCGGTAGCCTTACATAAATTTACAAGTTTGGAACCATAATTATTCTGGCCCTTATCTGGATTAACCCTTCGATCCACTTGATAGTCACTAATATACTCAATTGCATTACTAACATTACTAAGTGGGCTTTCATGTAACTCGTCAGATCTAATAAAAATCCTCCCTATCTGCACTTCTGCTATTAAAATCCCCAATTACTAAAACATCCCCTAAAGATGAGTAGTGCTCAATCAGGGCCTGTAATTCTATAAACAAATCACAATTATACAATTTATAATAAGAGGAATTCTGCGGTGCTACATATATCGCAGTTACGTAAATAACCTGTTTAAATTTGTTAAATTTCTTATCAAGCTTAATCCACACAATACTATCAAAACAGTTATCAACTATAGATATGAATGACTTAAATTTAGATTTATACATAATAAACATACCACTACCTTGTGCACATTTCCTTTTTCTAACTGGGAAAGCTACACACTCATACCCAGAAATATCAAAAATAAAAGTCATTATCAATCCAACATTCTAAAACATTCAACAGAGTTCAATTTTTCAGCTAAACCACCGTGAATGTTCCATGTCAAAATTTTAAAAGGCGACACTTTTTCAGTTATGTTTACATTCTCCGATCTATCCTAGTCGCTCGGTGACATATGCTTGTTTACATCTGTGACAGACTCACCACTGCACCGTGCTGCACCCAACTACTAGCACTGTTACTTGAGTTGTTAACAAGCATATCAAAGAGGTTTGGTTAATAGGCATGTTTCATAAGCTTATGTACGTTGTATTCAATTTACTTATTCATTTCTTTTGACGTTTTATAGCTTACCAGGTGTACATAACATATGGTACATAATATAACCATTTACAGACATAATGGAAGGTGTTGCAGGGCATAAAATTTGATTTTATTTTTCAGACGAACGATATGTCGTTCATGTGGTTTTAGTGTTTGCACAAACGATTTTCTCCAGTGGTTCAGATACAAATGAAAAGGTTAACCGTCAACGGTAATCAAATGAGAATCTCAGATAGGCGATTTTCGTAGCTTTTCTCCAAATTCTTATCATAAATACTGAATTATTATTATTATTTGGTATGCTGGGACTAACTTGAAAGCTGCCATTTACATTTTAGCACACTATCCCGTCGGTTCTGTTACAGGGGAGTACTTGTTGGCGGCAAACAATAGTCTGAACGAAACGGGGATTTCCCGGAAGCTCAAAGCTTCCAGGTCTGAACGGAAAGACCCGAAGTTCTACGAATCCTCGATCAGTGTTTCATCATGTTCTAATTTCCACTTCGTTATTTTAAAGTCCCTTATTAAACGTACTATTTTCTTTGTTGTGTATGTCATATTTTAATAAAATTGATTTAACAAAGGTTGTACTTGTTTTCATTATAATACATGTTTCAGAATTAATGCATATATTTCAAGGTAACCACATAGGTGTCAAAAAGTAAATAAATATACAGAACTTCACATACGGTTTTTTCGCTTCCTATTTATTGCACGAGTTTATTGTGCGGAAGAATATTTACCACGAGACCACGTAGCATATAACTTTACATACGTCGCCATTCTCGTTTGTATTAACTGCGAAATCATTGGAAAACCACCATTTTTATTGTGTTTTTTGTATTAGATCCTGACATTTTACAGCTTTATAACTAAATGCCGGGCTAAGAAGATGTCACGTTTAATAAATACTCATAAACCGCTTTAATTCCAAACCACGTATTGTTTTCCGCACGTAGCGAAATGATCAAAGGGAATGTGCGACTATGTTACTAAATGTTATTGACACTTCTAATGACAGTGCCGACTTTGTAATTGACCGCGATGTTGAGTTCAAACGGATACATTGTTTTTTTCTCACACCTGCAATGCTAGGCCCGTTCCCTTATTATTGTATTCAAAAAATAGTTATATTAGCCAAAACACGTCAGTTTTATATTTTCTGACGAGCGATTATAGTGTTTGGTATAAAACAGTTAAGGAGAATATGATAATATATGTACAGAACTCTATTTAAAACTAAGTAACCATAGATTCACGCCTTCTTGTTATCTTGTTATCTTGTATAAATATTTCCCTAACTTACATACTTTCCATTGCTAGTAGGTAATAACTTTATTATTTTAAAGATACATGTATATTGAAGGATGCTATAATAATGATTACGATTACTATTACATGGTTTTCTCAAACAGAGTAATCGATTACGATTACGATTACATGAAAATATGTAATCGATTATAATCGATTACGATTACTGATTACGATTACCCCATGTCTGCTGTATACACTAGGCATCACCCTTGCAGGTTGACATCCACCAACCCCTGTTCAAAGCAATTTTTTTTAAATTATATTTTCCATGGGAGCATAACCTCAACACACACCCTAAAAACTTCATTCGCTACAATTTAGACCCCCATCCCCTGCACAATTTCCTGTACAAGTACCTGTATCGGTATTAACATAAGAGTTTTTGACATGTGAAAATCAACATGAAATATAACTCAAGACTCTATCAATGACATATGAGAAACTTTAGGCATATTTAGATGTATGGATCATACTAAGAAATGTATGATACTTAAGATATTTTATGAATACTAACTTACGTAGGACTAGTTTAGTATGATACTTAGGGTTCAAGTATACTTAAGTTTGGAATTTTTATGAATACAGAACCAGGCATACATTATGGAATGGCAGGAACATTCAATGTCAGTATCTAGCTTGACAATCAATCTAATGATGCTCTACAACTAGCATATACACATCTACTCATACCTGCTACATCAAGTGTCAGGTTATTCACAAGATCTGTATTTTTAACTCCATTTGACACAACTACTTGGTAGGTACCAACATCTCCATGCTGAACATTCGTTAGTGTAAGTTTCCCAACAGTAGAAACGTCAGTTGTAGATGAACTACCAGACACAATATTAATTTTGTTTTCATCAATCAGTTTGTACCAGGTGAACGTCGGTGTTGGATTGGCAATCATTGATATCTTCAGAGTCACATTACCACCAATTGTTTCTGTAAATTCTTTCTGGAATGGAACTCGATGGTCTAACCTTGGTGACCCTGGAATATACTGACTGGTTAAATTATTAGAATTTGCCTCCAAACAGATAATTAAAATTATCTACACTCTTAAAATATGTTGTATTCTTACATACAAGCAGGGTGTGCACTTTATTATCACCCGATCGCCCATGGTGAGTCAAAATAGCGTCGGGCAAGTCAAAACCTTATCACGTGTCGCCTGCCTGACAACCAAAAATTTCCGTATATTGTATTATGTATCAAAATGCAAATAACAAATGTCCTGTAACGAGAGTCGGCAAAGTTATTTTTTTATTTAATTGTTTTTCCAACACTGGTTTTTCCTATTAGTATAATGTCGACTAACCCCATATAGGACATAATACTACCACTTCCCCGTCTATCGACAGTCTAAACCCCCATTCGAGCCTCGGCCGGTTTTCAACGTCTCGAAAAACTTCGGCCACGAAAATTCGTAAAC
>NW_024533030.1:0-61558 GCF_016097555.1 Gigantopelta aegis
GGACGGGCCCCCCAATTTTCTACTCCTGTCACGGGGATTCTATAATTCCCGTAACTGAATAAAACACGATTATGCAAATATCTCTCCTAACTGTATATCTATTAGATCTCTCTGTAACAGGCGGTTAACCACCCTAGTATGGCTCGTCTCTAGGTATGATCAGAGATACGATCTTATATAAAGTATATATTATTATAGCACGTTTAGCTCACTAGAAACACAACAAAACACAATACACTTTGGAATCTGTATTAATCTACGCTGACAAATGTACAGCCGTAGTAGTTAATTAATAACAACAATAATAACAACCCAGAACTGATCACTTAATTAGTTAATTTCTAGGTGTCTAGTTACACAATATGCGAATCACTTCACCGTTACACCACACCCACACGTGTGATAATTGAGAAACGCTTCCAGGAGAAGTCAATTAATAAAGGAATTACAACACCATTCCTAACTGGTTAATTTTTAATTAACCCTTACTACTCGTTCAGTAACGTGTGATAATTTAGGAACGCTTCCAGGGGAACTTAATTAATAAAGGAATTACAGCTCTATTCCTAACGGGTTAATTTTTAATTACCCCTAACTACTCATTCAGTAACCTTGTAACACAGAATTAATACTGGTACCTATCACAATAAAGACAATAACCTACAGTTTACCTAGGTCCGCTAGGATGACTGGCTAAGCTTTATATTACCAAATACTCGTATAATGTTAGAACAAAAAGTCTACGATTTACTTCGTCAGATGACCGAAGACACTGTCTAAAGAATATTGGTATAATACAGTATTAAAATATTTAAAGTCACATCAATCACATCAAGGTTATACACAGAGCAGAAATGATATTTACCAAAGTCCAAACGGACTAACGTTCCCAGGAAGCTTCCTTTTCCGTTCTCCCCGATATCTCTAAAAACTAGCTATTTATTATAAAATCAGAATTGGCCTGGGGGTACAAGGCGGAACCTCCCCCTATCATCTGATATTCCACCTCTACTAGAGTCGGTATATTTCTCTCTGATCGTCAGACTTACTGACGCCATCGTCGCCAAATCACGGTCGTCGAAACCGCACTCGCAGGGGTATTACGTAACTACTCGCCACATGGCCTCCACAGCTGGACTAAGTGCATATTGGAATGCCCGATCGCGCGAAGTATTACGTAACAAGTTGCCCACCTGGGCTACGGGCAATGAAACTGCACACGGCCCTCTAACACAATTAAAATCGCCACAGGCGAAACAAATTTAAGAGCATGTTCCGTCACACACCCCCACCTCAAAAAGGATATTTCCTCTACTCTAGGAATAGGGAAATATACTACATTAAAACAAAAAGGTGCGTTAACCGACGCATACGGGCATTTATAACACATGTAATAATAAGGTGACTACCAGTAATCACACTGAGTCTCTGAGTCCCTGGTATACAAATAAAATATATATAAACAAAACAGAAATAAAGAATGTCAACACATTATCATAACGTTCAACTTCGGGACAGGGCATCAGCGATTACATTGGATGTGCCCTTGATATGTTCAATGGTAATTGGGTATTCTTGCAGAAGAAGACTCCATCTCAAAACTCTCTGGTTGGAGGCTTTCATTAGGATGGTCCAGTCCGTCTTCGTCTTCTTGGAACAGCACAGCTCCAGCACCCACGTCACTGGCACCCACAGCTAGCTTGAAAGGCACTCGGTAGTCTGGTGCTACCATCACGGGAGACGAGTAGCGCCTCTGCTTGAGACGGTTGAATGACTTCTCGCATTCACCTGACCAATGGAACTTCGTTTCCTTCTTTCTCAGCGTCGCACGTTTTCCAGGTTTTCTCCGATAAGCATGCTGTCGACGCGGTGTAGCGTTGGGTTCCAAGCGCACATCTTTGCTTAAGGTGTTGGTAACCGTTGGAAGGTTCTGACAAATGGAAACATTGTCTTGTTTCGACGTAGTCAACGTTGCTCGCTGGGGGTTCAAGTCTGCTAGAATCTGGCCGTTGGCCAACTTGACCTCTGCAGTCTTGACGTCATCACAGGAAATTGAGTGTCTCTCAATTTGGACCGGTCTCTCTGGAACTATCGGCAGTCTGTCAAAATAACCTTTCAGCAAATTGATGTGACAATACCTACTTTTCCTAACCCTATCAGGAGTGTTTATCACATACCCTGTCTCATTAACCCGTTTGTGCACAACATAGGGCCCGAAATACCTGTTCTGCACAGAACCCCGTTTAATGGGAAGGTACAACAGCACCTTATCCCCTGGTTTAAATTCCCGACTCTTAGCCTTCCTATCAACCACTGATTTTATTTTGCTCTGAGCATGGCTCAGTTGCTTCCTAGCTAGTTCGGTCGCCGGCAACCTCCCATCTCTAACTCTCTTATTTATTAATACTCCCTTGTCCACAGTTAACAAGGTAGTGCGAGCTGCCAACAAATTTGGATCAGTCCCCTGCTCTAGAATTAACTCTTGTCTATTACAAGGTAAATCCCCTCTATCAAAGACAACTGGTTCAATTCCCCTCTGCGGGAGAACAACAGGTTCCACCACATTTAATTTGTCAGTTGACTTATCTACCATTTTACTGATAACCTCATCCGCTCCAATTTCATGGCTCACACACGTATCAGACAAATCACAAATATCCTCTAGGTCCCGTGCTAACCTACTGGCCATAGCCCTAGTCTTTACACACGCAGGATATTTAATCTCATCAACCTCACACTCTTCTATTGGTAACGTGCTGTCTTTAATTAACAGTTGGTCACATTTCGGCTGACAATACTGACTAGTCAAATCATTTCCCAACAAAACTCCTATGTTTTCAACAGGCAAGTCCTTCACAACACCCATAATGACTGGTCCCGTCACAAACTTCGAACACAAGAAAACCTTATGTAACCTGACAACCATATTTTCTCCAGTAACCGAGGTTAAAACCAAACTACGTCCTATGTCTGAATTTTCAATACCAGCTAAACACTCTTGCGTGATCAAACTCTGACTACACCCGGTATCTCTATAGATTGATATAGCCTTAGGACTCAATTCTTGTTTCACATCACAAACCATACCAGTGGATACATACGGGTTTACTTTCTCTGCCATGGGGGACTAACCATTAACTCTCTCGCTAACGGAGCTGACCTCACTAAACCGACCACTTGCGCATTATCGCGTTTCCTTTTAAAACAGTCCCCGATAAGATGGTTATCCTTTTTACAGTAACTGCAATGTGGACGAAAAGTTCGTGCATTGGCTGATAATGCAGACCTATCCTTGCTTTGCCCACCAGGTGCATTCCTTGCCTGACTAGCTGACCAACTAGATGACTCTCCCCGATAGTTACTTTCCCGGGAAAAACCTGGCTGAAATTTCTTCTTATCACCCTGTTGTAAGGAGCTACCCTGTACTGCATGAGCTTTGTGTATTAACACGTAATCATCTGCCACTATGCCTGCCTCCTCTATCTTTTTGACATCACGATCCTCTAAATGAAAACGTAAGCTAACTGGTAATCCATTTTTAATGTCCTGTAAGATCAACAACTCCCGTAACTCGGAATATGACTCTACCTGATGAGACACAACCCATTTATCAAACATCCCTGCCTTCTTAGCCACAAACTCACTATAAGACTGACCCTGCGTTTTTCTCAACTCGCTATACCGTAAACGATAATCCTCAGGTCGTAATTCATAAGCCCTCAACACTGCAGCCTTAACTAGGTCATACTGACTTGCTCGCTCATCACTCATTGAATTATAAGCTATACTAGCCTTCCCCTTAAACTTAGACACGGCTAACAATGTCCACTTAGACTGCGGCCAATTTAGCTGCTTAGCGGCCCGTTCAAAAAGTTGAAAGAACATGTCTACCTCCTGATCGTCAAACACAGGCACTGATCTATAAGCCTCCGACATGTTAAAACCATTTCCTGCCTCACGTCTAACTTCTTCAGTATTCAACTTTAACTCATGTTCCACTTTTAATTTTTCTAACTGGAATTCTCTATCCCTCTCTTCTCTTTTCTCTCTCTCTCTCTATCCCTCTCTCTATCTTCTCTATCCCTATCTTCTTTCTCTCTATCTCTATGTCTATCTTCTCTATCTCTCTCTTCTCTTTCTCTCTCTCTCTCTCTCTCTCTCTCTCTCTCTCTCTCTCTCTCTCTGTCCCTATCTTCTTTTTCTCTATCTCTATCTTCTCTTTCTCTCTCCCTCTCTCTATCCCTCTCTTCTCTCTCTCTCTCTCTCTCTCTCTCTCTCTCTCTCTCTCTCTCTCTCTCTCTCTCTCTCTCTCTCTCTCTCTCTCTCTCTCTCTCTCTCTCTCTAATGCACGTTCTTCTCTTTCGTACTCAAACTTTTTAAAAGCTAACTGTTGTTCCATACTCAAGTCACTTATCTCTATCTCTGGAACAATCTCACTGTCTTCCATAACAGGCCTATCAACAAAAACTTCCTGGATAATAATTGTCTTTATATCAGCTAAGGTTTTAGCTGATGTTAAATCAATTTCTCGCTCACCCGCGATTTCAACTAACTCGGCCTTACGTGCTCGCTTAATCTCCACTACACTGAGCGTAGGCCTATCCAGCAAATTCTTATCCATGTTTAGATATGACGCACTTATTATTAATTAATTTTCTAGTGAACAACGTGCTACTTCGAGTAAATTGTAAAAATTAATTTATAAAGCCCCCATTTACAAACAATACTTTTTTAAATATGCATGTCCCGTTTCAGATCCCGGACGAGCCCCCAATTTTCTACTCCTGTCACGGGGATTCTATAATTCCCGTAACTGAATAAAACACGATTATCAAAATATCTCTCCTAACTGTATATCTATTAGATCTCTCTGTAACAGGCGGTTAAACCCTAGTATGGCTCGTCTCTAGGTATGATCAGAGATACGATCTTATATAAAGTATATATTATTATAGCACGTTTAGCTCACTAGAAACACAACAAAACACAATACACTTTGGAATCTGTATTAATCTACGCTGACAAATGTACAGCCGTAGTAGTTAATTAATAACAACAATAATAACAACCCAGAACTGATCACTTAATTAGTTCATTTCTAGGTGTCTAGTTACACAATATGCGAATCACTTCACCGTTACACCACACCCACACGTGTGATAATTGAGAAACGCTTCCAGGAGAAGTCAATCAATAAAGGAATTACAACACCATTCCTAACTGGTTAATTTTTAATTAACCATTACTACTCGTTCAGTAACGTGTGATAATTTAGGAACGCTTCCAGGGGAACTTAATTAATAAAGGAATTACAGCTCTATTCCTAACGGGTTAATTTTTAATTACCCCTAACTACTCATTCAGTAACCTTGTAACACAGAATTAATACTGGTACCTATCACAATAAAGACAATAACCTACAGTTTACCTAGGTCCGCTAGGATGACTGGCTAAGCTTTATATTACCAAATACTCGTATAATGTTAGAACAAAAAGTCTACGATTTACTTCGTCAGATGACCGAAGACACTGTCTAAAGAATATTGGTATAATACAGTATTAAAATATTTAAAGTCACATCAATCACATCAAGGTTATACACAGAGCAGAAATGATATTTACCAAAGTCCAAACGGACTAACGTTCCCGGGAAGCTTCCTTTTCCGTTCTCCCCGATATCTCTAAAAACTAGCTATTTATTATAAAATCAGAATTGGCCTGGGGGTACAAGGCGGAACCTCCCCCTATCATCTGATATTCCACCTCTACTAGAGTCGGTATATTTCTCTCTGATCGTCAGACTTACTGACGCCATCGTCGCCAAATCACGGTCGTCGAAACCGCACTCGCAGGGGTATTACATAACTACTCGCCACATGGCCTCCACAGCTGGACTAAGTGCATATTGGAATGCCCGATCGCGCGAAGTATTACGTAACAAGTTGCCCACCTGGGCTACGGGCAATAAAACTGCACACGGCCCTCTAACACAATTAAAATCGCCACAGGCGAAACAAATTTAAGAGCATGTTCCGTCACACATTTGTATACGATATGCACACAATACAATGATTATACAAGTTGAAACATTACTAAGAGTGGTATTATATATTTATTTTATTTACACAAGTACCACAACGTAGCAATATACGCGTTTGTTTCGTTTTGCAAAAATAATTACGTACTCTGTGACAATTTGTAGCGTTCTTTCTGTTTCAAAAATAGACTATAATAAAGTGAACTATATTTATGATAGTTAGATTGACGAAAGTCTCTGTTAGTATAGTTTAAAAAAAATAAAAATCTACCACAAAAAAGAGAAAGAAAAAACGCAAAACAGAAACAAACAAAACAATAAACAAACAAACCAAAAACCCCAAAACAACCCTCAACTCTCCCCCCCCCCCCCCACCACCACCACTATGACAACTAAAACATGTAAGCATGATTTGTTTGATATTACATAGTACGTTACTTTCCAGGAACCATTTTAAAACGTCACCACATTAATAGAAACACGCACTAAAAATACTATTTCATGAAATGTGATCATAATATCAATGTTCGATGTGTGAAAAATTAACAAAAACACTATAAGTGCATTCATATATTTTCACCGTCATATGTGACTCTTAAAATATGAAATGTATGCTACTACATGTATACCAAAAACAAGCAGTCCTAATTCCAATAAATTAATTTGCTTTTGCATTTAGATGTAAATGAGTGTACTGAACAGAATCTATGTGATATGAAAGCGAATTGTAGCAACACAGACGGGTCATATATATGCGTTTGTCACAATGGATATTCCGGAGACGGAAAAACATGTACAGGTAACATATGTGTATAACTTAGCGTCGATTTATTTACATTTTAAAAAAGTATTTCATGAATTGTCACATTTACAGATCACTGTGTCCATGTGGGTTAATAATTACATGGGATACAATTTTTATCCTGTAACTTACTCATAATATCTATGTCATCAACACATTTGATATTTCGATGTACTTGTATTGACCCTGTTAGTATTTTGTTTCCATTGTCAGTTGATCATTTGTTTACAAACCAACAAGACATATACACCTGACGTAGCTCGATGCGCGGTCGGTGTGGGATCGATCCCCGTCAGTGGGCCAATTGGGCTATTTCTCGTTCCAGCCAGTGCACCACGACTGGTATATCAAAATCCGTGGTATGTACTACCCTGTCTGTGGGATGGTGCATACAAAAGATCCCTTGCTGCTAATCGAAAAGAGTAGTCCATGAAGTGACCTCAGCGGGTTTCCTCACTCAATATATGTGTACTCCTTAATCATATGTCTGACGCCATATAACCGTAAATACAATGTGTTGAGTGCATCGTTAAATAAAACATTTCTTTGTTTAGATAGGTAGGTAACTAGTTTAACGTGCTCATATACCACTAGTGTTTTGAACACGACGTAGAAAACTTGGTTTGCAAAAGGGGAAAAACGCCTTTAAATGTATAATTTGTAATTACCCACATTTGCTTTTGAACTGGTTTTCTTTCCCTGATAATATAAGTTTTCAATGTTTCTGTGATGGTTATTTATATTTACAAGTTCAGTACGATTTAGAGTATGATTAGCATAGTTACAACTATAGATGTACCGTTTCACTATTTAAACATAGATAATTTAATGAAGTGCCTAAATGTGGACCTCCATGTAGTATAACACAAATTCACGGTAGTAGCTGTTTTGATCTCAAACCAGTTTTTAAAATTTCTCTCTATCCATTTCTCTTCTGAAACTACTTTCCCATTCATTCTTATATACAATTGATACAATAGTCTTGTATAAGCTGATAAATGCATTCTTATTAAAAAAAAGTATTATATATATAATCAAATACATAATAGTCATATTCCAATTGTTATTAATATTTTATTATAAAATTTAATACTGGCTACATAACTATAAGTGTGAGATCTAAATGCGGCGGTAGTGCAGTCGCCCGAGGTGCTTCGGTCGAAGTATCGAACCCCCTCGGTGGACCCATTCTTTGAATGTGTTTCTCTGTCAGGTATATCAAAGGTTGTGGCGTATGCTGTCCTGTCTGGGTGTAGTGCATATAAAAGATTCCATTCTGCTAAATGAAAATGCAGCAGGATTCCTCTGATGATTACGTGTCAGAATATTTGACATCCGATAGCAATGATTAATGAATTACTGTGCTCATTTGGTATCTCTAAACTAAGAAAAGTTTAACTAGCTTACCTATAAATCAGAAAAGAATGTGTTAATATTTTGCTTTTAACTGGCTGTTTATTTAACCTTTCAAATAACTGTTCTGATGGGATTGGTATCAACATTAAAAACAATTGTTATGTCCAACCAGTGCACCACAATTGAATAAAGGCCGTGATATGTAGTTTCCTGTCTGTTGGAAAGTGTATACAAAATATCCATTGCTGCTAATGGAAAAAAAATGTAGTGGGTTTCCTCTGATTACTACGTGTCAGAATTACCAAATGTTTGACATCAAATAGCCGATGATTAATTAATCAATATGCTCTAATGGTGTTGTGTAACAAAACAAACAAACTTTTAGAACCACTCATGACGAATCATCTATGTATGAAAACAAATAGATATGCATACATATAAACACACACGTATTTATATTTACACCTGATATACACACCAACAAGACATAGACAGTTTAATGAAAAGGAATTTGGACAGGGCAGGAAAATGGTTGAGGGGTAGGAAGGATAAAGAGGATGAAAGAATAATTTATTTCCAAATTATCATATGGGTGTGTCAATAATAGAACAAGGTATTTAATGACACACCAGCACGAAACATACATCGGCTATTTGGTGTCAAACTATAGTAAATGCAAACAGTAAGTGATGATAAACATCAATATAAATATGTGGGTGTGGGTGAGAGATAAGAGTACTGATGTTATTTGACGTAGAAGTAAAAGTGGTTTACAAAAAGGGGGAAAACGCCTTTACATTATTAAAGTTTTACATTATCCCATTTGCTTGTAAACTGGTCTTCTTTTCCTGATAATATGATTGTTTCAATGTTTCTGTAACAGTTTATTATATTTACAATTTCAATGCAATTTAGAGTATGATTTGTTTATTTTACAACTATAGATCCACCATTTAACTATTTAAAAATAAATGGCTTAATAAAATACTTAAATGTGGATGATAGTTTTTAAAATTTCCCCATTCCCCATATCTGTTCCTCTTCTGAAATTATTTTCCCATTCATTTTTATGTACAATTGATACAATAGTGTTATATAGGCTGAAGCATGATTAAAAGTATTTTATTCAATCAAATACATAATAGTCATATTCAAGTTGTTATTAACATTTTATTATAAAATTTAATAATGGCTACGTAACCACAAGTGCTCTCGCCGTGGGTGATTTGGTCATAGTATCGAACCCCTCGGTGGACCCATTCTCTGAATGTTTTCCCCCGTCTGGTATATCAAAATGCTTGGTATATGCTGTCCCATCTGGGTGAGGTGCATATAAAGGATTCCATACTGCTAAATGAAAATGCGTACTAATTGTCAGAATTACCAAATGTCTGACATACAATAATGATGATTAATTAATTAATGTGCTCATTTAGTATCTTTAAACTCAGCAAAGTTTAGCTAACTTAACTATAAATCAGAAGAAAAAAAAAACATTTATTAATTTTTATCTTTTAACTGGCTGTTTATTTAACTTTTAAATAACTGTTCTGATGGAATTGGTATCGAAATTAACAAATGTCTTATGTGTGTTATTATTAATGATTTTAAGGCTTTGATTCTGCCTAATAATGTCATACTTTCATAGCATTTTTCTCTTTGTTTGCCTCGAAATTCTTCTTAATCATGTCTTCTAAACTTGAAGAGAAATTAATATCCAAATAAACTATTATTTTGAGGGGCTTTTTCTACCTGTCCATATTGTCTTTGGCTTTGAATAATTTAGCGTCACACCGTATATTTTTGCAAAGAAGCTCTGTGTAAGAACCACCCATATCTAAGAATAACTAGTTTAACTGCTATTGGAAAATATAATAATGCGAAACAAATAGAGAAGCCATTCTACTTGATTAAATTTCTAATTTCTTTTAGACAAAATGTATTTTTACTACATCTGTCATTTTTGTGTGATATTGAATATTTTTTACCTTTCATATGTTGTCACTATATGTGCAGTTTTATAAACATGAATCAAGTATTTCAGAATATCTAAAGTTTAACAAATGAACAATACTATCGTCTAGCTCCATTTTTACCATCAATTTATTGAGGATAATTGAACTGGAAGTTAATGTAATTACTTTTAGTCATTTATTATTTTAATGTTAATAGTAAATAGTTCATATTCGGATATATGATCTAAAACTTAGTTATAGAATATGAAATGGTAATATATCATGTACTTTGTGTGACACGTTCTTTGAATTTCTATAATACGGTATTTACAACATTTTGAAAATACGAATTTGTGTTCATGTTAAAAACATTCTGTATCAAAATGATATGTCAATTCCATGATTCTGTTTAATTTACTAACCTTTTTTTTCGGAGGAGGGGTATAATCAATATCTAAAACCAAATTTATTATTCTTAAATTTGGATGTTTGATGAAAAAGTACATTCATGGAATGCAATATTATTGTATTAATGCACTAAATATAGACACTATTTAAAAGATTACACTATGTTGGATCACATGAAAACAATCATATTATGTTTTCTATTATGTGTAGTATTTATACCATTTAATATTATCCACAAATGTAATTTAAAATAAGTAAATGAAATAATTAAAAGAAATCTACAAACGAAATATATTTTACTAGAAATACATAAAAGTAAATAAAGAAATAAATGAAAACAAAATTGGCATATCGATATATTTGCAAGAAGTTGCTCAATGCATTTAGTTTCGGACACTTTAAAAACGACAATGATTAAAGGTAAAAATATACATAGATTTCATTAAATAGCTTTTGCAGACATGCTTTTATTACAACAAAGTTATACATACATACATCAAACAACCATTTTTGCTTGTTTACTTTGTGCCATACTATAAGGATGCAATTAGTTTCGCATTTATAAGGACCAGTTACATCAGTTAAAATCGGATGTAGGACACAATGTCAACGGTCAAAATGTCAACTATTAAAGTGGTATGCAGGTCAAAAAAAGAAAAAGAAAAAGAAAACTATAATTTTTGTCTGACCAATCAAAACATTGCTTGCATACATTTATCAAAACTAAATTTGAACAGCATAAGTGATGACATTTTGTTTTTATATGCCTATAACGTTTTCTTTATACCAAAGAGAGACTGGCTAATGACGCATAAAACAACAATGGAGCATCCTCTGAAGATTACAAATTTTGTAATGAGTAAGAAACGCGCATTTCCCAACCCTAATACTTAAATACACCCCTCTCTCTCACCCTCTCTCTCTCTCTCTCTCTCTCTCTCTCTCTCTCTCTCTCTCTCTCTCTCTCTCTCTCTCTCTCTCTCTCTCATATAATACTAACACACACACATAGACACACACACACTCTCTCTCTCTCTCTCTCTCTCTCTCTCTCTCTCTCTCTCTCTCTCTCTCTCTCACACACACACACACACACACCCATACGCACACACACAGGTTGACATTTTGACCGAGATACTACATTAATGATACACATTTTGTCCATTGACATTTTGTCTGTTGACATATTGACCATTTACATTTTGTCGAAAAAATATGTGCACGGATTTCACCAAAGCGATCAATATTGTAATAATGCAGAACACTTCTGCCACTTACCTCATAATACATTGTTTTTTAATATTCAGTTTCATTTCCAGCATGTACCTAGCTAATGCCTGCAAACCAACCCACTTAATATATAAATATGCAGTATGTCTTTCTAATGTGGCCAGTATAGGATGCAAACATACTTGCAAATATCCGCTTATATTATAACTCGAATTTAAATGTATTTTGCAGCTCTTCCCCAGGCAGCTGCTGCAGACACTGTTAACATTGCTTGGCCAGTCACCATGGGCTTAATGGTTCTCCTTTTGACAATTTCAGTTATCATCATAGTTAAGTAAGTAATGTGCAAAAACACTAAATTCGTTGAGTAAATGGAAACAAAATCACATTTATTATAATACAATTACAATAGTTGAATTACAGTGAGGACTAAACTTACATGCGCCCAGAACACACGACTATAGTAATACTATATCTTCATTACATTATATTTCCAAACCTTTCTTAAATTATTTCGTGTAACAGCTTTGTTGACTATTGTTAGATATACGTTTAGTGAAGTGTGAACTTAGATTTGAGGCAATTAAAATAAACAAACTTGTAATTTGTGTTCTCTTTTTCTTCAGACTTGTTATGATCGTTAAAAAACAACGTAATTCTGCAGAGTCCAAGGTAACATTTTCCGACATACAACAAAATGAAAACCAAACTACAACACCTGCTTCAGTGTATGAAGATGTGAGGGATGACAACACAGGTGCACAGAAACGACCAGGTCCTCCAGGAGAACATGATTACCAAAACGCACCACGAATGACAAACAATGACCAGCAAGAAACCAGCATGTATGATAGACTGGATATGGACGCCACGGGCGAGCGGTCTCCATATGAAAAGTTAGATGTGTAAAACAAGATCTATTTCTTGTTTGCTGCTATTATCGCTCCCAGACGTATCTTATGGAGTACTGGTGCACTGCAATCAGACGTGCATTCATGCGGTAAATTTACGATGAGTTCAAAAAGATAAATGTACATAGTTACAAAATCAATGTTGATTAATGCATAAACAATATTTCGCATATAACATCATAAATTCATAGATTGTATTATTGTCAAACCACTGCCACACTTCACTGTACATACTATAATATTATCAAAGTTATTAACAACATTAATATAACTACAAACTTTTATGTTATGGCTTGTAAATCTGGCCATACTGAACCTAAAATAACCATGACAGATTGAAAAAATGACACTTTTAAAACTTTTCTTTTATAGTATTTGACGTACTTATATCCAAAAAAGGTTCAATCACACTCTGCTGGAGGCCTGGACTGTCTCTCCAGGATAGACATTTAGACTGAAAATTACTTTTTTATTTATTTTTCGTCTATATAGATCAGGTGTGTTGTTTTGTATTAAAATACGAATATGTTTTTAATTTGACATTTTCAATATATACGTGGAACTGTAAATTAGATGAAGAAGAAATAAATATATTTATAATTCAGACAGTTTTGACATCGTCTGGCCTGACTAGAGAAGCAATAGCAAGGTAAGTATTCTGCATACTGTATAGACTACAGTTATATAACACCGGGGTTTGAGTATAGTGTGTAACCGTATCTCCACTAAAATGTTTCTAAATTTCTTTACTGTAGTGGCGGATCCAGTGAAATCGAGTACGGGTCACGACAAACTTGTGAAGCTGGCGATGGAGAAGGGCGTGGGGGTGGGCGTGGGGCTGATACTTTTGTAAATTTAAAAATATTGTCATAACTGACAGGGACGGATGGGGCATTTTTCAAGGTAGTGGGCGCAACGCTTAAAAGGGTCATCTACGGTATTCAAAAGTAAACTAACATGTATCATCTGTCTAGTAATCATCCACAGAAATATTACGCTGAACATTGTAAACATGTTCCCCTCTAAAAACGAATTAATGCATTAAAGGGACATTCCTGAGTTTGCTGCAATGTTTAAGATGTTATCGACTAACAGATACGTTTTAACGATTGTAATTACATATCAAATATATTTGTCTGGATAAAATATTAGTGGCTGTATATTAAACGTGTTTCTGGTCGTTCTAATATTTGTATTAGGTTAAATTTCATTTTATTTCCTAAAATATAGTTTTTTCGTACGTACGAAATTATTTAAAGACAAAATCCAGTTTGGGTTTCTTACATATATTAAGACGACCAGAAACATATTGAATATACAGACACTGATATTCTAAACAAGAAAATATATTTAATTTGTAAGTTTAATCGTAGAAAGACCTTATTAGTCGGAAACATCTTACAATGCAGCAAACTCAGAAATGTCCCTTTAATTTCAATCTGCTAAACACTGGAGTTTTCGAGACATTTCGAATTTCGGTCGGGGGTGGGTGGATGCCCACCCAACACCCTCCTCTTGGATCCACGCATGCAGTCCTTCAGGAACAGTTGTTATGCTTAAATAGAAGCGACAAACTGAATTGAACTGAAGTGAATTAACCTAGGGAATGGGTATTTGACAATGCCCGCCAATCACACCTCCTTTCCCCCAACATCTTTTATATGTACCTGTCGCCCCATAAGAAGACACATTGACAGTGTGGATTCCTTCTTTCAATATGGGTGCCCCTCCTCAATATAAAATACAGGCTACGCCAATGACTACGCACCCCACCTCCTACTTCATCGGTTCTTATAAAGAAACAATTAAACAAACAAACAATCATTCACGTTCCACCCATCATTGCAGAAACTATTGGAAGAGAACAGCACATTAGTTAGATGTCATCATTAGGTAGTATTAGATCCATACACATATATTTTATATGTATACACATTTAAATCAATATTATTATAAATGTGAAACAGCGATATTTTCACACATTTTCAATAAGCATATTAAAATGACAAGCATTCTTGACGTCACGTCAAAGGAATGTTGACGTTTTTATCGTAACGACTTCGGCAATTTTTGTAACATGTCGAAATACAATTGAAATGCACACCTCGAGCACCCTCCAACTGGTTCCGCGCCTGGATATAAGTAGCGCATGTACAGTAAACATCAATTATTCGTCACCGGTAGGATTGATGGTGCAAACAATAATTACCTAACAATATTCGTGCTCTAAAATAGCACCCAGTTCTTTGTCAGTTTGAAAATGTCGGTTAAAAATATAGTAGTAAATACAATTATTGGTATGTATTTTTGGGGGGATGAGATAGGGGTATTTAACTCAAGGTGAAATCGTTATATTTCACAAGAAAAATTAATTAATATTTTGGTCAGTATGCAGCTCTAGGAGGTGGCACAAAGGCCAGTGGTAAAGTGCTCACTGGATGCGCCCATTGCCATTGGACTATTTATTGTTCCAACCAGTACACCACGACTGCTATATAAAAAAACGTAGTATGTGTTATCCTGTATGTGCTACTAATTGAAAAAATATAGTAGGTTTACGTCAAACCTAGAGTATGTCAAAAATACCAAATATTTCACATCCAGTAGCAGATGATTAATAAATCAGTGTGCTTTAGTTGTGTCGTTAAAGAAAACAAACTTTACTTTGTGCCGCTTTAAGTGTTCAATGCTGCAAACACGGGACATATATATATATGAGTTAACTATTTATAATAGAGCATGCGTTTTGTCTGTATACGTCGGTAAGAGTATATTATTTGTTATGAAATATACAAGAAACAAAAGTAGATTTAGCATAATTTTAAAGGGATTCCTAACTTAGGTAACATACAACTATTTTTTAAATTGAATATAATATCATGTAGCTACTGTGCAACATGAATCAAACTATTTAGGTGTCACAGCAGGGACAGCTTTGACCCCCCCCCCCCCCCCACCACCACCCCCGGATCCGCACCTGAATTGTGTTCATGTATATTTTTACATTCGACGATCCTCAGATGTAGTAAATGCGAAATGTTTAACGCTTGAATTCACCTGAAACCAACCAGGAAGATGTTAGGGTTCTATGAACATGAACAGCTCGTGTGCAGGTGTCTTTTAAGTCAGCTCATTTCACATATTTGAGATGTTAGCTGAAATACTAGTATAGTTGTCTGGTAAACATTGAATATCTAACCAGGGAGATGCCACAAATCAGTAACTGTATATAGATGCACTTCACGTCTTGGTACATTGAAACAAGCATAGTCATTATATTCATATAACCCGTATACATTACACTATCTAGCCGAGAGCTAGGCGCGCGATGGTGGTGGTTTATTTTTACTCAGGATATTCAGTTTAAACCCACAACACGATATTCGTTCTTCAGCCGGAACGCCTCGGCAGATCTCAGCATTGTTTGTTCATGTAGGGGCGAGACGTAGCCCGGTGGTAAAGCGCTCGCTTGATGCGCGGTTCGTTTAGGATCGATCCCCGTCGGTTGGCTTATTGGTTTATTTCTTGCTCCACGAAAGGCAGTGGTATGTCCTATCCTGTCTGTGGGATGGTGCATATAAAATATCCCTTACTGCTAATCGAAAAGAGTAGCCCATTGTCACGGGGATTCTATAATACCCGTAACTGAATAAAACACGATTGTCCAAATATCTCTCCTAACTGTATATCTATTAGATCTCTCTGTAACGGGCGGTTATACCCTAATGTGGCTCGTCTAGGTATGATCAGAGATGAGATCTTATATAAAGTATATATTATTATAGCACGTTTAGTTCACTAGAAAACACAACAAAAACACAATACACTTTGGAATCTGTATTAACCTACGCAGACAAATGTACTGCCGAGTAGTTAATTAATAACAACAATAATAGCCAACCCAGAACTGATCACTTAATTAGTTAATCTCTAGGTGTCTAGTTTACACAATATGCTAATCACTTCACCGTGACACAACACCCACACGTGTGATAATTGAGAAACGCTAACACACACACGTGCGATAAAGGAGAAACACTTCCAGGGGAACTTAATTAATAAAGGAATTACAACACTATTCCTAACTGGTTAATTTTTAATTAACCCTAACTACTCATTCAATAACCTTGTAATACAGAATTAATACTGGTACCTATCACAATAAAGACAATAACCTACAGTTTACCTAGGTCCTCTAGGATGACTGGCTAAGCTTTATATATATATATATATCAGAACGGTGAGCCTACAGAATACTGCGTCAGATGACCGGCAGCACCGTCTAAATAATATTGGTATAATACAGTATTAAAATATTTAAAGTCACATCAATCACATCAAGGTTATACACAGAGCAGAAAATATATATTTACCAAAGTCCCGTCTGAACTAATATAGATCGTTCAGTGGACGGACAGCGATCCCCTGGAGCCTTCCAATATGTTTCTCCTCGATATCTCTAAAACCCTAGCTATTTATTATAAAATCGAATATCGCCTGGGGGTACATCGCGGCACCGAATCTTATCATGTGGATTTCCACCACGACCACGCCGGCATATTTTTCTCTTTGAAGACCAGACTTACTGACGCCGATCGTCGCCAATCACGGTCGTCGAAACCGCACTCGCAGAGGTATTACGTAACTACTGGCCACATGGCCTCCACACCTGCACTAAGTGCATATTGGAATGTACGGTCGCGCGAAGGTATTACGTAACAAAGTGTCCACCTGGGCTTAAGTGCTTATTGGACTGCACACGGCCGTCTAACACAATTAATATCGCCACAGGCGAAAACAAAATTACGAGCATGTTCCGTCACACACCCCCACCTCAAAAAGGATATTTCCTCTACTCTAGGAATAGGGAAATATACTACATTAAAACAAAAGGGTGCGTTAACCGACGCATACGGGCATTTATAACACATGTAATAATAAGGTGACTACCAGTAATCACACTGAGTCTCTGAGTCCCTGGTATACAAAATAAATATATATAAAACAAAACAGAAATCAAGAAGGTCAACACATTATCATAACGTTCAACTTCGGGACAGGGCATCAGCAATTACATTGGATGTGCCCTTGATATGTTCAATGGTAATTGGGTATTCTTGCAGAAGAAGACTCCATCTCAAAACTCTCTGGTTGGTGGCTTTCATTCTGTGAATGAAAGTAAGCGGATTATGATCAGTAAAGACCACCACTTGATGCACTGCCGATTTCACGTAGATCTGAAAATGCTTCAGAGCTTGTACCATGGCCAAAGCTTCCTTCTCTATAGTGGAATAGTTCACCTGGTGTTTGTCAAACGTTTTGGAGAAGAAACTTACAGGATGGTCCAGTCCATTTTCGTCTTCCTGGAACAGCACAGCTCCAGCTCCCACGTCACTGGCATCCACAGCTAGCTTGAACGGTATTCGGTAGTCTGGTGCTGCCATCACGGGAGACGAGTAGCGCATCTGCTTGAGACGGTTGAATGACTTCTCGCATTCACCTGACCACTGGAACTTCGTTTCTTTCTTTTTCAGTGTCGCACGTTTTCCAGGTTTTCTCTGATAGGCATGCTGTCGAATCGGTGTAGCGTTGGGTTCCAAGCGCACATCCTGGCTTAAGGTGTTGGTAATCGTTGGAAGGTTCTGACAAATGGAAACATTGTCTTGTTTCAACGTAGTCAACTTTGCTCGCTGGGGGCTCAAGTCTGCTATAATCTGGCTGTTGGTTAATTTGATCTCTGCAGTCTTGACGTCATCACAGGATATTGAGTGACTCTCAATTTGGACCGGTATCACTGGAACTATCGGCAGTCTGTTAAAATAACCTTTTAGCAAACTGATGTGACAATACCTACTTTTCCTAACCCTATCAGGAGTGTTTATCACATAGCCTGTCTCATTAACCCGTTTGAGCACAACATAGGGCCCGAAATACCTGTTCTGTAATGATCCCCGTTTAATGGGAAGGTACAGCAGCACTTTATCCCCTGGTTTAAATTCCCGACTCTTAGCCTTCCTATCAAACACTGATTTTATTTTGCTCTGAGCATTGCTCAGTTGCTTCCTAGCCTTTCTATCTCTAACTCTCTTATTCATTAATACTCCCTTGTCCACAGTTAACAAGATAGTGCGAGCTGCCAACAAATTTGGATCAGCTCCCTGCTCTAGAACTAACTCTTGCCTATTACAAGGTAAGGCCCCTCTATCAAACACGACTGGTTCATTTACCCTCTGCGGGAGGTCAACAGGTTCCACCACATTTAGTTCGTCAGTTGACTTATCTACCAATTTACTGATAACCTCATCCACTCCAATTTCATGACTCACACACGTATCAGACAAATCACAAATATCCTCTGGGTATCGTGTTACCCTACTGGCCATAGCCCTAGTCTTTACACACTCAGGATATTTAATCTCATCAACCTCACTCTCTCCTACTAGTAAAGGGCTGTCTTTAATTAACAATTGGTCACATTTCGGCTGACAACACTGACTAGTCAAATCATTACCCAACA
The DNA here is from genome assembly GCF_016097555.1 of Gigantopelta aegis. Classification (NCBI taxonomy): domain Eukaryota; kingdom Metazoa; phylum Mollusca; class Gastropoda; order Neomphalida; family Peltospiridae; genus Gigantopelta; species Gigantopelta aegis. Next base: position 19,217 of record NW_024533030.1, read on the forward strand.
AAACTCCTATGTTTTCAACAGGCAAGTCCTTCACAACACTCATAACGACTGGTGCCGTCACAAACTTCGAACACAAGAAAACGTTATGTAACCGAACAACCATTGTTTCTCCAGTAACCGAGGTTAAGGCCAAACTACGTCCTGTATCTGAATTCTTAATACCAGCTAAACACTCCGACGTGATCAGCGACTGACTACAGCCTGTGTCTCGATAGAGTGATCTTGCCTTAGGACTCAATTCTTGTTTCACATCACAAACCATACCAGTGGACACATACGGGTTTACTTTCTCTGCCAAGGGACTAACCATTAACTATCTCGCTAACGGAGCTGACCTCACTAACCGACCACTTGTGCATTATCGCGTTTCCTTTTAAAACAGTCCCCGACAAGATGGTTATCCTTTTTACAGTAACTGCAATGTGGACGAAAAGTTCGTGCATTGGCTGATAATGCAGGAGTATCCTTACTTTGCCCACCAGGTGCATTCCTTGCCTGACTAGCTGACCAACTAGATGACTCTCCCCGATAGTTACTTTCCCGGGAAAAACCTGGCTGAAATTTCTTCTTATCACCCTGTTGTATAGAGCTACCCTGTACTGCCTGAGCCTTGTGTATTAACACGTAGTCATCTGCCACTATGCCTGCCTCTATCTTTTTGACATCACGATCCTCTAAATGAATACGTAAGTTAACTGGTAATCCATTTTTAATGTCCTGTAAGATCAACAACTTCCGTAACTCGGTATATGACTCTACCTGATGAGACCCACCCATTTATCAAACATCCCTGCCTTCTTAGCCACAAACTCAATATAAGAATGACCCTGCGTTTTTCTCAACTCGCTATACCGTAAACGATAATCCTCAGGTCGTAATTCATACGCCATCAACACTGCCGCCTTAACTAGGTCGTACTGACTTGCTCGCTCATCACTCATTGAATTATAAGCTACACTAGCCTTCCCCTTAAACTTAGACACGGCCAATTTAGCTGCTTAGCGGCCCGTTCAAAAAGTTGGAAGAACATATCTACCTCCTGGTCATCAAATACAGGCACTGATCTATAAGCCTCCGACATGTTAAACCCATTTCCGGCTTCTCGTCTGACTTCTTCAGTATTCAACTTTAAAGTGCTGTGCCAGATGTATGATGTATTGAGCTATATCAATCAAGATATTATTTAATATGATTAGAAAATTAAAAAAAAAAAAGTGAAAAAATTATATACCGGTATATTTTCCATTTAAAAATATTCCCCTGAAAAACAGAACCAGCTGAATTCGTTTCGGGAATTTCCGTAAGATTTGATCCGTGACGTCACGAAGGGAACTTCTTTCGATAGTCAGCGCCATTGTTCATTGCTTCGTTTGTGTTTATTATGGTTAAACGGCGTGTTGTTGGCGGCTGTAGCAATACAAAAGCCGATAAATTTAGTCTTCACACATTTCCTAGTAATGTTGCTGTGAGAAAGCTGTGTGTGAATTTGATTAAAACAACGTGGAAATACTGGACAGGAAGAAAATGCCGGAGACCGTTGCGACAGCAGACACTTTAGTTTCGATTCGTCCAAACTGGCTTGTCGGCTTTAGCGAGATATGGGAATACCATGTGTTATGGCTTTTAAAAAAGATGCTGTACCAACAATTTTTCTGCGACACAAAACAAATGACAACAAGCCGACGCCATCCACACCGAAACGACCTTGGGGTGCATATCGTCAATGTCCCAAATTGCGTTATGCTTTCAACTCCGGTCAATTTGTTTTCTCATGCACGGTTCGTGCAATCATCGAGATCCGATTTGTTGTTGTTTGCATCTCGTTCATTTGTGAGATTTTTCTTTATAGTTCGAGAACATTAAAACAATAAAGTCAGAGAAGTAAGTATCTATAGCCTAGTCCGTCCCATCCTACAAAAATGTAGGTTTTTTTTTTTTTTTTTTTTTTTTTTTTTTTAAAGAACAAAAAAGAAGCTAATTTTGTATGCATCTTAGAAAACAATCTGCTCAGAAATAAATGACTTGTAAATTCCATAGCATGAAAAAAGGCGTTCCCTGTAAAACAGACTATAAATACATTAAATTAATTTTATTATACCTCCCACAGAGAAAACCTTTTTTCATACTATGGAATGTGCTATAAGTTATTTATTTCTGAGCAGACTGTTTTCACAACTGCACACACAAAAATTGTATTGTTTTGTTATTTCCAAAACACTTTTTTTACGTCAAACTAAACTGAAATTATTCACACAAAAAAGCATCTTCCTAGATGGATGGGACGGGCTAAAAGTCTTTTTTGTTTATTTTTAAAAATTAAAATAAGTTATTTATTTCTGAGCAGACTGTTTTTACAACTGCACACAAAAAATAGTATTGTTTTGTTATTTCCAAAACACTTTTACTTCTTTTTTTTTACGTCAAACTAAACTAAAATTATTCACCAAAAAACCCCATCTTCATGGATGGGACGGACTAAAAGTCGTTTTTGTTTATTTCTTAAAATTACCGATATCGGGTCCACTTGACTCGTAGAATTCAAGTTATTTATCGTCTTTTCTACTACATCACAAGTATTAGAACATACAGTGTAGTAAAATAATTCGCACGAAAAGCTAAAGAACAAAACAAGAATAAAAGTTGTAAATTAGTGGTAAGCTGTCTCCACGACCATTGTCATCTGTCAGGCCGGTGGTTCGTCGGAAGATGTTCCAGGTTCAAACTGATAAGGCATTATTTGTTGTGTTGCACAAATATTAGTCCAGTCGTCATTACTACACTATTCATCATCGAATGAAGAATCGCATGATCAAGCTTGGCAGTCGCTGTCGGTCCCACTTTCGCTTGCGCTGAAAGTCATCTCGTGGTAGGTTTCTGTGAAGCGCGTTCCCTTCGTGACGTCACGGCTATTTACAGGCAAATGTTTTTACCGAGAATTTTACTCGGTCGTTTCCGGCAGTGTTCTACGGCAGTGATGTTTTAATACTTTTATGGGGCATTTTCGTAATTATTGACTTACATATCGGTGTAAAATATTATTGCAATGAATTAAGAAAGCATTTAATTGTTGAATTTGAAATTTTAGTGTATGGTCTGGCACAGCACTTTAACTCATGTTCCACCTACAATTTTGCTAACTGGAATTCTCTATCTCTATCTTCTCTATCCCTCTCTTCTCTTTCTCTCTCTCTCTATCCCTCTCTTCTCTTTCTCTCTCTCTCTCTCTCTCTCTCTCTCTCTCTCTCTCTCTCTCTCTCTCTCTCTCTCTCTCTCTCTCTCTCTCTCTCTCTATCTAATGCACGTTCTTCTCTTTCGTACTCAAGCTTTTTAAAAGCTAACTGTTGTTCCATACTCAAGTCATTTATCTCTATCTCTGGAACAATCTCACTGTCTTCCATAACAGGCCTATCACCAAAAACATCCTGGATAATAATTGTCTTTATATCACCTAAGGTTTTAGCTGATGTTAAATCAATTTCTCGCTCACCCGCGATTTCAACTAATTCGGCCTTACGTGCTCGCTTAATCTCCACTACACTGAGCGTAGGCCTATCCAGCAAATTCTTATCCATGTTTAGATATGACGCACTTATTATTAATTAATTTTCTAGTGAACAACGTTGCTACTTCTAATAAATTTGTAAAAATAATTTATAAAGCCCCCATTTACAAACAATACTTTTTCTACTCCTGTCACGGGGATTCTATAATACCCGTAACTGAATAAAACACGATTGTCCAAATATCTCTCCTAACTGTATATCTATTAGATCTCTCTGTAACGGGCGGTTATACCCTAATGCGGCTCGTCTAGGTATGATCAGAGATGAGATCTTATATAAAGTATATATTATTATAGCACGTTTAGTTCACTAGAAAACACAACAAAAACACAATACACTTTGGAATCTGTATTAACCTACGCAGACAAATGTACTGCCGAGTAGTTAATTAATAACAACAATAATAGCCAACCCAGAACTGATCACTTAATTAGTTAATCTCTAGGTGTCTAGTTTACACAATATGCTAATCACTTCACCGTGACACAACACCCACACGTGTGATAATTGAGAAACGCTAACACACACACGTGCGATAAAGGAGAAACACTTCCAGGGGAACTTAATTAATAAAGGAATTACAACACTATTCCTAACTGGTTAATTTTTAATTAACCCTAACTACTCATTCAATAACCTTGTAATACAGAATTAATACTGGTACCTATCACAATAAAGACAATAACCTACCGTTTACCTAGGTCCTCTAGGATGACTGGCTAAACTTTATATATATATATATATCAGAACGGTGAGCCTACAGAATACTGCGTCAGATGACCGGCAGCACCGTCTAAATAATATTGGTATAATACAGTATTAAAATATTTAAAGTCACATCAATCACATCAAGGTTATACACAGAGCAGAAAATATATATTTACCAAAGTCCCGTCTGAACTAATATAGATCGTTCAGTGGACGGACAGCGATCCCCTGGAGCCTTCCAATATGTTTCTCCTCGATATCTCTAAAACCCTAGCTATTTATTATAAAATCGAATATCGCCTGGGGGTACATCGCGGCACCGAATCTTATCATGTGGATTTCCACCACGACCACGCCGGCATATTTTTCTCTTTGAAGACCAGACTTACTGACGCCGATCGTCGCCAATCACGGTCGTCGAAACCGCACTCGCAGAGGTATTACGTAACTACTGGCCACATGGCCTCCACACCTGCACTAAGTGCATATTGGAATGTACGGTCGCGCGAAGGTATTACGTAACAAAGTGTCCACCTGGGCTTAAGTGCTTATTGGACTGCACACGGCCGTCTAACACAATTAATATCGCCACAGGCGAAAACAAAATTACGAGCCGTGGTATATACTATCCTGTCTGTGGGATGGTGTATAAAAAATATCCCTTGCTGCCAATCGAAAAGAGTAACCAATGAAGTGGCGACATCGGGTTTTCCCCCTCAATATCTGTGTGGTCCTTCAACATATGTCCGACGCCATATAACCGTAATAAATGTGTTGAGTGCGTCGTAAAATAAAACATTTCCTTCTTCCTTGTTTGTTCATATAATAGCATGAGCTTTTTCAAGGAAACTAGGCAAACGTGCTGGGTAGAACGCACACTGCTACTGTGCTATGACGATTGTAGTGTGAAATTATGTTGGAAACATTATACTGCTATACACGCATATACGTTATCATTTTAGGTATTGCTACAACTACATCCTAATATTTCGGTTTCAAATTCAAAAGACACCCACCTATGCTACTGACAGTGACTGACAGTGATCGTTTGTAATATATTCTTGTACATATAGGATAATATACATACTACAGTTGTTAATAACCTAATGTGTACCACAATCTGAAATAATCCAGTTTCGTTCACAAATAAGTATGGACACAAGGACACATTTTTAGAACAGTCTACCACGTATCTATACACATATCTCATATTGATTTTCAGATGTAATTACAACAAAGGCAGGTGGCGGGGACGTAGCCCAATAGTAAACCGCTCGCCTGCTGCGCAGTAGGTCTAGGATCGATCCCCGTCGGTGGGTACATTGGGCTATTACTCATTCCAGCCAATGCACCAATGACTGGTATATCAAAGGCCGTGGTATGTGTTATCATTTCTGTGAAATGTTACATATAAAAGATAATCTGCTGCTAATGGAAAAATGGAACCAGTTTCTTGTGTAAGACTATTTGTCAGAATTACCAAATGTTTGACATCCAAAGCCCATGTTTAATAAATCAATATGCTCCAGTGGTTTTGTTAAACAAAGCAAACTTTAACTTTGTAAAGTCGATGTTTCGAAACTGAAATATTATTTGCTGTGAGTTCCGCAATTATGAGGTTCTGATAAAACAAAAATACTCTTTCCCTGGACAACCAAAACACACCTGACAACCCTGCCAGAAACTTGACAAAATTTTGAGAAGAATACAGACGAAGACGATATGTTTCACGTGAAACTATAAATGGCTATATGTAATACCTGTCTAAATTTCTATACCATGTAATGTCACCAAATGCGTAAAGACAATGGTTTATCAATATCGAAACAGATATATGATTTGCTGTGAGTTCTGCAATTTTGGTGATTGTAAAGAGAATGGTATGGAATAATTTGCGAATTTTGGACAACTTAGTTGAAATGTGACCATTCAGTAAGACTTTTCATATTTTTAGCTAATGCTATAGACATACAGCAATATCTCTGTTATAACATATGAACCAAGATGCAGTATGGAGAGCTACACAAGGCTATTATGATCTATTATGCATATTTCAACCTCATCTGTGTTTTGGTAGATATGGCCACCATCTTGGACTGCATATAACTGCGGGTTATAAACCAATATCGAAAGTCAAACTAAGGACACACAGGACGTATGTCTGATGAGTCAGCTACCAGATATATATTTAGTTTTTTATACAAAGTTCCAACAGCGTTTAATGACATGGAAATGATTGTAATATTATGATGGATATCTTAAAATATTTTTTTCATCAAATATAGAATTTTGAAGTCACACGCTAAAATGCAAAAAAAATAAAGTAATAAAAATTAAACACCGCCAAAATAACGACGCACATATTTTATTTACGATTTCATGGTTTAGAACATATAGTTGAGGCCCAAAGAGATAACGAGAGCGTAAACCGCAACTTTTTTTTATTTATTAGCAGTAATGGATCTTTTATATGCGCTTTCTCATATACAGGACAACACATACCATGATATTTGAGATACTTGTCGTGGAGATACTATTTGAGATGGGAAAACGCCCAGTCAGACAATAAGTACACAGCTGGTATTCCAACCGAGCGAGTGCGTTACCGACTGAGCTGCCCCAAATAAAATAAATTTAAAACAGAACAGCAAACAAAAAAAACAACAAAAAACAAAAAAACAAAAAAACAAACAAACAACAACAACCCAACAACAACATGTGTGTACATATATGATAATAAACACTCATCTTCCTAACGTAATGTATTAAAGGCAGATTTGATTGGTCAATATATTTTGTAAAAGTTGGATCTCGAGACATTAAATTAAACGTAAGCTAGTGACATGGTTTGAGAAGTATGACGTGTATCCAATCCTGCCCAGGGAAATACGAGGACATAACCCAATCTGATGCAATACCCTATTTTGACCATGTACATGCCTTTCCATCTTGTTTTGAGAAAATGTTTCACACTATGGACTGTCTGGCTGTGGGTTGTGCTCATGACGGGTGCGAACGGTGGCGCAGGATATGCTCATCATTTATGAACACCTGGTATCATCACTGTTTTTTTTACAGTGATTCATGAATGCATACCATCGCAGCTGTATACATTCGAATGAGTTCTATCCTGTGTAAGTTTAAGTTTTCTGGGCTGGTCTTCGGGGTCCCAGTCATCTTTGTTTGGAAGGAACTGTTTTATTTAACGACGCACTGAACACATTTTATTTACGGTTATATGGCGTCGGATCCTTGTTTGGATGCTGGACTAACAAGATATGCGCAAACATGAGTCATTTTGCTATTTTCTTAAGATTCCAACTACCCGTAATCAAGACGATATACTAGTACTCGATACAAAACAAACGTTACCCGTTTTTCTTTTTTATTATTAGTCCCCTGCCAGTCCTACCGGAGGCGACTATAGGTTTCGTCTCTCTCCTTCTGCCTATCTGTCCTTCTTTCCCTCATATAGTTTTTCGGAGTTTTTATCACAATGCCTCAAGATATTATCGTGTACTGTTACAGGCGAAGTTTGACTTTCATAGCGATTTACCCATTGTTCACAAAATTATGGTGATACAAAAAAAAAGAAGAAGAAGAAGTTTTTTTATAATTCCTCAAGATAATGAGGTGGAATTTTAGGTATGGATTTATGTTGTACTGTTACAAATCAAGTTTGGCGTTCATGACGATTTACCCATTTTTCACAGAGTTATAGCTCTTCAGAGGTACGAAAAATCGTGCTCGGTAAGGGATATGCATTGCTTAAGCAGTACTCTCACAATGTTTGTTTTAAATATAAATGAACAGCATTATTCTTTGTACTCAACAAAACTAAATTAGGTTGATATTTTATACATATAAATAATTTTAAATACTGTGAGATACGCTTTTGTATTAGATTCATCATAATATGCCAACAATTCCAAAATCAGCTTGTTTGAAAATTACCAAAATCAGCTGTATCCCACTTTTGTTCAAGTACAAACATACTAACCTTATATTATATATTATATTTCTAAAGGAAAACATCACTGAGGTTTTAAACATTAACTTACCGGTGCAAACTCTCCCTGCACAACATGGTACACAAGACCTACTAAAAAAACTTGGTTACTAGTCATTTCGTACCACTGCATTTCGCACCATAGTTTATGGTAATTTCGTACCATAGTCGTTTCGTACCATAGTGCTTTGGTCATTTTGTACCACAGTCATTTCGTACCATAGCCATTTCGTACCTACTTTTTACCATCTCGTACCGTAATGTTTGGTCATTTCGTACCATAGTGGTTTCATACTCTGTATCTTATTTTTTTGGCACGGTATACCACTTCTTATTTTTATTGTTGACGAATAAACGTTGACGTGTAAACATACCTTGTAAAGTGAGCAAAGGTTTAAATGGACATATGTATATTGCCACTGATGATCATTTCATATAATACGAGACTCCCCCCATCTTATATAGGCTTACGTCCTTAGCCCTGAGAGCAGCTTGTCTTAGAAGATCTTGATATGTTATTCTAACACAAAGTGCTCGTTGGTAATTAATATAATGATGAACGGAAACGTTTGAAGATAAAAGTAATAAAAGTAACATATCATCCTTTTCTTGTTATTTGTTTCTTTGTTACTTTCTTTCTTAAGGGTGGGGCTTCAATATAGTTGCATTAACCTAATGTTTATTTTTTTTAATCAGTAATTCGACATTTTACTATCTATCAGTCAACTAAGCTACACAATGATTGAGGTACGAAATGCCCAAACAGACATGGTACGAAATAACCATGGTACTAAATGACTATGGTACGAAATGACCAAATAACTATGGTACGAAATGACTTGGGTACGAAATGGTAAAATTGGGTACGAAATGACTAAGATACGAAATGACTATGGTACGAATTGACTGGTTACCGAATATTTGTATATGCTGTGTACATAAACAAATAAATAAAACCATTTCTAATTAATGAAATAAATAAATAAATAAATAAAATCATTTCTAATTTTAATAAATTAAAATAAAATAAATAAATAAAATAAATGTAAATTTTTTTAAATAAATAATAAATAAACAAACAACAAAATAAAGTAAATGACATCATTGCTATTATATCTATTTCACACATACATTCCTCATTCCTATTTTATCACATATACTTCAGCAAAAACAAAATATCCCGTAAAGCATAAATAACGTTCATGTTCATAATGGAAGTTGCACGTTTGAAACAATTTTAAACGTATTTTCCAACTAAAACGTATTTACACTGCTTGCGCTTGCAATTACTTTATATATTACAGAGCTGTCACAGATTAATGCGAGAGAGGAAACCGTTCATCTCCATACAGATTATCATCAAGGAGTATTGTAGATACATTTTACTCAGACATAGGATAGTACGTGCCATATATTGTACTTAATTTTTTATATACAAATCAAAACATTTTGTTCGCCATGCACGTATTATTTATCTGTTATTATTATTTGGTCTTCTGATACTAAAGTGTGGTCTATACCATGTTGGTGCGTCGTCGGTGACGTTGTAACAGGACACCGTATTGATGAGCAGTCGTGGTCGTAATGTTTGATATCGTAACCGGTTGCGTGCATCTCTTCCACTAATTGACCATAACTGAGGGATGTTTCGGAATGTCACTTATCGTTTTCAAATACTTGTCTAGCTGTTCTAGTCCGATATAGGCATTTTGCAAACGTGACGTCATACGTAGGCTTCCTAAATTAAAGAAGATTTTTATTATTGCAAACAATTGGTAATATCTCCGCAGCCATTCTGTTGTGTTCTGATGAACATCAATATACACCACAACGTCTAGCAACACTGTTTTGTGCCATTCCAACTTGAAGCATATCAATCGCTCGAAGACGTTCAGTTTCTGAGAGGCGTGACATCACGTTGTCGACAATCAGATACCAACAAAAGTAGTTTTCAGAGTGTCGAGAAGCAATATAATCGTTTTACGTTCCAGTGATAAGAAGGAACACGTAACCCAAAATGCGCATAAGGCAACGTGGGCGCATGAAGTGTGAATAACACGTGCAAATGACACAACACCTCTGGAATATTGAAGGAAATGGTGACACAATTCTGAAATTGTCATGACCAGATTCCAACTAAAAGCACTGTAATTATGCACATTTGGTTGTCGTTATCTACAAACACCTAACCGCTAAAGCCTGAATAACTGGAGCCAGAAGTATACCATTTTCCACTATGGCTTAAAGGCATACTGTCACGGATTTATGGACCGTATTTCTCTAAAAATGGATAATAAATAAAAATTACATTAATTGTTGGAAACCAAATCTAGCTATCACATCACCTTAACTGAACCATGATGGAGTGAAATCCATGCCAACCCTCTCGGCAATTTTAATTTTCGAATTATGGACCATTGCCATAATTCAATTATTTTTACAAAATATTAATAAATGGAGTATGGTGGTTATGAAGATGGTTGAATAAAGTGCATTTAGGGACAACTCGAATTATTTTTATTCAGGTAATACTTTGTTAGGCCATTAAATAGGTCAGTGGTCTGTGACAATATGCCTTTAAATTAAACTCTGGGATGTGGAGTTCATGAACATATAAGATGACATTTTCTAAAGTTGGTGCGAACAAGATGGCCGCCAGTTTATCATCAAAACTGTATATTTTATTATGGTATGAAAATCTACAAATATTTGTAACATGATTAAAAAAAACTAATTTTACGTCAAATGTTAGTTTTAGATTATTGATAAGTTTAGTTAGCATGTTTTCAAAATTATTAAAATAAAATTAACTGCAAATTATAAATAATTGTAAAAAGTAATACATCAAGATACCCACATGTCATACTATTGATCAAATGGTTCCCCAGTAAAAAAGCTTTGTTGTCATTATACAGCTATCAGCATCCACAAACACCTAACTACTAATCCAACTGGTACATGAAAGGCCGTGGTATGTGCTATCCTGTCTGTGGGTTGGTGCATATAAAAGATCACTTGCTGCTAATCGAAAAGAGTAGCCCATGAAGTGGTGATAGCGGGTTTCCTCCCTCTATATCTGTGTGGTCCTTAACCATATATCTTACGCCATATAACCGTAAATAAAATGTGTTTAGTGCGTCGTTAAATAAAACATTTCCTTCCTTCATAACTACAAAAGCCTAACTAAATAAACCAATGGATGCATTTGTGAGTGAGTGAGTTTATGAATGAATAAATGATTGAATGAAAGAATGTTTGAAATTCCAGCACAAAAAAACGGGGCGGGACGTAGCCCAGTGGTAAAGTACTCGCCTGATGTGCGATCGGTTTGGGATCGATCCCCGTCAGTGTCCTCATTGGGCTATTTCTCGTCCCAGCCAGTGCACCACAACTGGTATATCAAAAACCGTGGTATGTGCTATCATGTCTGTGGGATCGTTACTAACGGAAAAAATGCAGCGGGTTTCCTCTCCAAAATTATTTGTCAAAATTACCAAATGTTTGACATCCAAAAGCCGATGATTTATAAATAAATGTACTGCAGTGGTTTTGTTAAACAAAACAAATTTTAACTCAACTGACTTGAACTGACATAACTTGTGTTGGTGGATCTACACACATGCAGCACAATCATCTGTTGCATCCCTTAGATACATTTGCATGATGCTGTGCAATGTTGTCCAATGTCAAGACATGAGCATTGTGAAGTATATGCAAAGGGTCTACTGATGCACACCAGGATGTTCAGCAATCAGTATAAATAGAATCTGTATCATCAGTTTTGGCAAACGCTACTCACTAAGCGTTTTGTCAAATTCATTCATGGTTCGGTTTTGTGGTTGTGGTAACATGTGAGTGCTAATAGCTGTATAATGACAACACTGCTTACTGAATTAGCAACTATTTGATCAATGGTATAGCATATGTACCTTCATCTTAATTTATCATTTTAGATTTTAAATTTTGTTTTAGTATTCTTTAAAACATGTCAACTAAACTTATCAGCCATCAACATTTAATACTATTATCCTGTTCAATTATTTAGACCCAAAGTCTTTTTGCAAATGTTACGTTTATTTCCTATTCGATATTTGTTTAGCGTGTGACTTAATTCCACTTTTTAAAAATCTCTGTGTCTTTTGAATGCACGTTATTTCTCCTATAAATAACTAAGATCATTTGCATATCAAAAGCATCATTCTATAGTGCGTTTCAAACTAATGTTCGGTTCTATCGTCCTATCCGCACAAATCGTAGTATGAAAATATCTGTAAACATGAAGCAGGCGCGGATTCAGGTGGGGAGTTCAAGTGACAAAACCTCAGTTTGAAAAAAAAAAATGTATCAAATATTATAATTATATTGAGGAATACACAAGCGCGCGCGCTGAAGGGAGAGAGAGAGAGAGAGAGAGAGAGAGAGAGAGAGAGAGAGAGAGAGAGAGAGAGAGAGAGAGAGAGAGAGAGAGAGAGACGTTATTTATGTAATGACGCACTCAACATATTTTAATCTATGGTTATATGGTTATAGGGAGAGAGAGAGAAGAATATGGTATGCATGCGATTGGTGGAGGTGTGACCCTCTGCACAACCCCAACCCCACTTAAGGCTTCTTTTGTATATGGAGCGGGACGTAGCTCAGAGGTAAAGCGGTCGCTCATGGTAGGTCGACTGATCGATCCCACATGGTGGACCCATTGGGTTGTGTCTAGTTCCAGCCTGTGCACCACAACTGATGTATAAAGGCTGTGGTATGTGCTATCCTGTCTATGGGATGGTGCATATAAAACGTCCCTTATTGCTTATCAAAATTGCTTATCGGAAACAGTGGCCCATGTGGCGGTAGCGAGTTTCTTTCTCACTGTCATAATGCTCCTTAACCGTTTTGTCTGACGCCACATAAACGTATATCAAATGCGTTGAGTGTGTCGTTAAATAAACATTTCTCTCGTATGTATGTGTAGTCTATATGCATTTCTAGTCGATTAGTTTATAGGTTGTTAGGTTGTTTGATAGTGAATGATATGGAAATAAATTGTTTTTGGTGTTAAAGAGTTCATGCATACATTAAAGTAATACTCCTGATGGGTATGGAGAAATAACTTAATCAGTCGACGAACTCATTTCTTCATCACAGGGGGTATTTTTTTTTCTTATAAAACTATTTTGTTTTCTAAAATCTTCTTCGATCTTTATTACATGTTTAACTGCGTCAGAGAAGTGTGTAGGTGTGACAGAGTTCAATGCATGTGCAAGTTCTCTCCGCACCGTGGTAATTTTACCATCATTATGACAAGCTATGTGCCCTTTGACTCGACTCGATATGGCGTTCAGCAATATCATCAGTAACAAATTGCTTTGCACATTTGTTACTTTTCACAAGTTCATAAAGAACTGGCTTTGTCATGTTACTCTCAAAAGGTATATTTTTGTTTCGTAGCCACGACTGAATTTCTTCCTTTTTAGCGTTTAGTGCAGGACATCGTGTAATCTCAGTTAATTTGTTGTGGTAGCTTGCGTTATCCATGACGATAACAGAAGGTTCTGGTAGAGAAGGCATAAGTTGTTCTTCAAACCATTTGATGAAATTTTCATGATTCATCTCACCATGATAGTCTCCGTCTGGGTTTTTTTAGCCTCAAAGATCAATTCACAGCCATCTATCAATCCATATTTATCACAGCCAGCATGACAAATAATAAGTCTTTTTCCCTTCCCAGTCACCGAACAGAGTTTAGGAACTCGATCAGCAGCGTCTGATTTCGGCAGGTGATTGGCGGTACTTGTGCCCGGGTGGATATCTGTCCAGTGGTGGGATGTTGTGTGGTTGACATTCACCCAGGTCTCATCTTGATACACTATTAAATACCCCTGTTCTCGTAAACTGGATATTTCATGGAGATAGGACAGTCTCCTGTCTGATATATTGGCGTCATCAAAAATCACTTTTCCGGTTGTAGACATATGTTGGTATTTAAAATCGAGGTCATGGAGTGTTCTTCGTAAAGTTGATATGGATATGTTGATTCCACATTCCTCCCTTAAAGCCACGCTAATCTTATGTAATGTAGGTAATTCGCCCTCTCTATAAAATCTGTATACTCGTCGTCTAATAACATCTTTATCAAATAAATCGATGAGTTTTCGGTCGCGTTTTTTAACAGTGATTTCTGTGCTTGGATTCGTAGAGCTTAGATTTTTCACAGTTCTTTTCACTGTTGAAACCGAAACTTTAAGTGCAGCGGCAACTCGATCGACAATTCGATAAGAAGCATACCTAGGTCTACCGCGCTGATATTCATCTTCAACATAATCGAAAACGTTCTTAATACACGATTTTACATCAACTGAAGTGTTTTTCGATTTACCCATATTTTTCTTCAAATAACAATAACAAGAATGTCGACTAATACATTTTCAATGAATTTATATACCCTACCTAACTTGTATTTTACGTGGTTTACACATTGCTACAATAGCACGTGCAGTCATAGATCGAAATAATGATGTTATTGACCAAGCAATGCTATCGTATTTTGAACAGGGCTGTGTCTGCGGGATGAAAAAGTGGTTGAACCCATACGAGTCCGAAAAATAGCCCTTTGGTTTTTCGCATTACAAATGTAACACCCAACCCCCAAACCCCAGCCCCTAGCACCACCCTAAATACTATATATATATATATATATATATATATATATATATATATATATATATATATATATATATATATATATATATATATATATGAGTTCCCAATTTAGAGGCAAATTAAATAAAAAAATTATTATTATTTGATGTTGGTGGCCTTTGACATTTTATGCCCCCCTACCTGGTCTTCTGGGTCCGGCCCTGCATTAAATTTATTTATAAATTTGGAAAGCACATTCCTGCGGTGTGTGAGGTGATTTGTGTTTATTACTGTGCTACACCTCAGTTGTGTTAGGTTAGGTATGGTATGCTAATATATAATTGATATAATAAAATAAAAATACATAATACATTAGCTAAATTTATTAAATATAATGCACCTACAAGAAAGGGTTACATGTTCTGTTTGTTTACATCTATGTTTAACGGAAAGATTAGACAATGCTGTTACACACTGCAAAACAATAATAACCTTGATTTAGTGAAACAAGCTATAATGGCCTTCACGTAGCCTCAGATCCCAATGTTTTGATATGCAAATACATTAGTTATTTATAGGAGAAATAACGTGCATTCAAAAGACACAGAGATTTTTAAAAAGTGGAATTAAGTCAACTTCGTGCATTTTATATGATGATTTGTATATAAAACCTGTCGGGGTTTGGGCTTGTTTTCATGAAAATATAAAGAAAACAAATATCGAATAGGAAATAAACGTAACATTTGCAAAAAACTTTGGGTCTTAATAATTGAACAGGATAATACTATTTAACATAAAAGGTGTCTTTCAACACATATTATTAGATTTCCACGTTAAAAGCACCGCCATTTTCGTCAGCCATATTAACTGTTTGACAACCAATTATCTGACTGTATAACAAACAGTTTGACTCTATAAACAGCAGTTTTGCCATAAAGATCAGATTTCTAAGTGTCGTAGCTCTAAAGATATACAATTTTATTTATTGATAGGCGGCCATTTTCTAAAATGGCCGCCATCTTGTTCGCAACAACTTTTAAAAATGAGATCTTATATTTTCATGAACTCTGCACCTCAGAGATTAATTTCCACCATAGTGACAAATGTTATATTTCCGGCCCCAGTACACTTCACTTTTGGGGTCCTCTGCTGTCGACTTGGTGGATTACTGGTTGGAACGGGATATAACCCACTGAACGCAACGAGTAAGATCAACGAAATCTCACCCGAAACACTTAGCGACTGACCTATACACTGATCTTCAAACCCAGGTATTCAGACACCTTCCTTATATTGTAGTCAGCAGGTCATACGAGCTGCTTCTTTTAAAGACGGCAATTGACTCCACACATTTGAAGTGAGCGTTTTTTTTTATCAAATACCCTGTCAGTATAACCTGTGTATTCGTATCCAAATGGATGTAATAGTAGTGGTGGATTAGATGCAGCACGAATAGGGATCGATGTTTTAAAACCTTTTTATGGATGTGGCGTGCACGGGATGGGTTGGGGGTTCAGATCACACATGTTAACGTATGTAAGGCTCATTTACTGCCCTAACAAAACAACAGTAGGCTACACGCACACGGTTTACACATATCGAATAACGTACACTGTTTAATCGTGTGCAGTCAATAGAACGAACGTCTTGTTTAAATTGAGGCCAAATTCTTACTTCCTGGTTGATCAACATTCTTAGAAGACGCACGACATGGCTGGAGTCAGGATACATCATCTTATTCTAGTATGTTTCTTTAGTCTACAATTCGAGCCTCTATTCGCTGCTTTTGGTAAGTTTTATTGTCTTCGCAAATTGTTTTAGTAGCCTACCTTATTATATTACTAAAGCCCAGTTAATTATTTTTGCAACAGTGTGACGGTACATGCTCTTAAATTTGTTTCGCCTGTGGCGATTTTAATTGTGTTAGAGGGCCGTGTGCAGTTTCATTTCCCGTAGCCCAGGTGGGCAACTTGTTACGTAATACTTCGCGCGATCGGACATTCCAATATGCACTTAGTCCAGCTGTGGAGGCCATGTGGCGAGTAGTTACGTAATACCTCTGCGAGTGCGGTTTCGACGACCGTGATTTGGCGACGATGGCGTCAGTAAGTCTGACGATCAGAGAGAAATATACCGACTCTAGTAGAGGTGAAATATCAGATGATAGGGGGAGGTACCGCCTTGTACCCCCAGGCGAATTCTGATTTTATAATAAATAGCTAGTTTTTTAGAGTTAGGAGGAGAAACGAAAAGGAAGCTTCCGGGAACGTTAGTCCGTTTGGACTTTGGTAAATATCATTTCTGCTCTAGGTATAACCTTGATGTGATTGATGTGACTTTAAATATTTTAATACTGTATTATACCAATGTTCTTTAGACAGTGTCTTCGGTCATCTGACGAAGTAAATCGTAGACTTTTTGTTCTAACATTATACGAGTATTTGGTAATATAAAGCTTAGCCAGTCATCCTAGACGACCTAGGTAAACTGTAGGTTATTGTCTTTATTGTGATAGGTACCAGTATTAATTCTGTGTTACAAGGTTACTGAATGAGTAGTTAGGGTTAATTAAAAATTAACCCGTTAGGAATAGAGCTGTAATTCCTTTATTAATTAAGTTCCCCTGGAAGCGTTCCTAAATTATCACACGTTACTGAACGAGTAGTAAGGGTTAATTAAAAATTAACCAGTTAGGAATAGAGTGGTAATTCCTTTATTAATTAACTTCTCCTAGAAGCGTTTCTCAATTATCACACGCGTGGGTGTGGTGTAACGGTGAAGTGATTCGCATATTGTGTAACTAGACACCTAGAGATTAACTAATTAAGTGATCAGTTCTGGGTTGTTATTATTGCTGTTATTAATTAACTACTACGGCTGTACATTTGTCGGCGTAGGATAATACAGATTCCAAAGTGTATTGTGTTTTGTTGTGTTTCTAGTGAGCTAAACGTGCTATAAATATATATACTTTATATAAGATCGTATCTCTGATCATACCTAGAGACGAGCCATACTAGGGTTTAACCGCCTGTTACAGAGAGATCTAATAGATATACAGTTAGGAGAGATATTTTGATAATCATGTTTTATTCAGTTACGGGAATTATAGAATCCCCGTGACAGGAGTAGAAAATTGGGGCGCTCGTCCCGGATCTGGAACGGGACACGCATATTTTAAAAAAAAGTATTGTTTGTAAATGGGGGCTTTATAAATTAATTTTACAAATTTATCAGAAGTAGCACGTTGTTCACTAGAAAATTAATTAATATTAAGTGCGTCATATCTAAACATGGATAAGAATTTGCTGGATAGGCCTACGCTCAGTGTAGTGGAGATTAAGCGAGCACGTAAGGCCGAGTTAGTTGAAATCGCGGGTGAGCGAGAAATTGATTTAACATCAGCTAAAACCTTAGGAAATATAAGGACAATTATTATCCAGGAAGTTTTTGGTGATAGTCCTGTTATGGAAGAAAGTGAGATTGTTCCAGAGATAGAGATAAGTGACTTGAGTATGGAACAACAGTTAGCTTTTAAAAAGCTTGAGTACGAAAGAGAAGAACGTGCATTAGATAGAGAGAGAGAGAGAGAGAGAGAGAAAGAGAAGAGAGGGATAGAGAGAGGGAGAGAGAAAGAGAAGATAGAGATAGAGAAAAAGAAGATAGGGATAGAGAGAGAGAGAAAGAGAAGAGAGAGATAGAGAAGATAGACATAGAGATAGAGAGAAAGAAGATAGGGATAGAGAAGATAGAGAGAGGGATAGAGAGAGAGAGAGAGAAAGAGAAGAGAGGGATAGAGAATTCCAGTTAGAAAAATTAAAAGTGGAACATGAGTTAAAGTTGAATACTGAAGAAGTTAGATGTGAGGCAGGAAATGGTTTTAACATGTCGGAGGCTTATAGATCAGTGCCTGTATTTGACGATCAGGAGGTAGACATGTTCTTTCAACTTTTTGAACGGGCCGCTAAGCAGCTAAATTGGCCGCAGTCTAAGTGGACATTGTTAGCCGTGTCTAAGTTTAAGGGGAAGGCTAGTATAGCTTATAATTCAATGAGTGATGAGCGAGCAAGTCAGTACGACCTAGTTAAGGCTGCAGTGTTGAGGGCTTATGAATTACGACCTGAGGATTATCGTTTACGGTATAGCGAGTTGAGAAAAACGCAGGGTCAGTCTTATAGTGAGTTTGTGGCTAAGAAGGCAGGGATGTTTGATAAATGGGTGGGTCTCATCAGGTAGAGTCATATACCGAGTTACGGGAGTTGTTGATCTTACAGGACATTAAAAATGGATTACCAGTTAGCTTACGTATTCATTTAGAGGATCGTGATGTCAAAAAGATAGAGGAGGCAGGCATAGTGGCAGATGATTACGTGTTAATACACAAAGCTCAGGCAGTACCGGGTACCTCTTTATAACAGGGTGATAAGAAGAAATTTCAGCCAGGTTTTTCCCGGGAAAGTAACTATCGGGGAGAGTCATCTAGTTGGTCAGCTAGTCAGGCAAGGAATGCACCTGGTGGGCAAAGTAAGGATAGACCTGCATTATCAGCCAATGCACTAACTTTTCGTCCACATTGCAGTTACTGTAAAAAGGATAACCATCTTATCGGAGATTGTTTTAAAAGGAAACGCGATAATGCGCAAGTGGTCGGTTTAGTGAGGTCAGCTCCGTTAGCGAGAGAGTTAATGGTTAGTCCCATGGCAGAGAAAGTAAACCCGTATGTGTCCACTGGTATGGTTTGTGATGTGAAACAAGAATTGAGCCCTAAGGCTATATCAATCTATAGAGATACCGGGTGTAGTCAGAGTTTGATCACGCAAGAGTGTTTAGCTGGTATTGAAAATTCAGACATAGGACGTAGTTTGGCCTTAACCTCGGTTACTGGAGAAAAAATGGTTGTTCGGTTACATAACGTTTTCTTGTGTTCAAAGTTTGTGACGGGACCAGTCATTATGGGGGTTGTGAAGGACTTGCCCGTTGAAAACATAGGAGTTTTGTTGGGAAATGACTTGACTAGTCAGTGTTGTCAGCCGAAATGTGACCAACTGTTAATTAAAGACAGCACGTTACCAATAGAAGAGTGTGAGGTTGATGAGATTAATTATCCTGCGTGTGTAAAGACTAGGGCTATGGCCAGTAGGTTAGCACGGGATCTAGAGGATATTTGTGATTTGTCTGATACGTGTGTGAGCCATGAAATTGGAGTGGATGAGGTTATCAGTAAAATGGTAGATAAGTCAACTGACAAATTAAATGTGGTGGAACCTGTTGATCTCCCGCAGAGGGGAATTGAACCAGTTGTCTTTGATAGAGGGGATTTACCT
Source organism: Gigantopelta aegis (assembly GCF_016097555.1). Taxonomy (NCBI): domain Eukaryota; kingdom Metazoa; phylum Mollusca; class Gastropoda; order Neomphalida; family Peltospiridae; genus Gigantopelta; species Gigantopelta aegis. The sequence goes on from NW_024533030.1 coordinate 39,451, forward strand.
TGTAATAGACAAGAGATAATTCTAGAGCAGGGGGCTGATCCAAATTTGTTGGCAGCTCGCACTACCTTGTTAACTGTGGACAAGGGAGTATTAATAAATAAGAGAGTTAGAGATGGGAGGTTGCCGGCGACCGAACTAGCTAGGAAGCAACTGAGCCATGCTCAGAGCAAAATAAAATCAGTGTTTGATAGGAAGGCTAAGAGTCGGGAATTTAAACCAGGGGATAAGGTGCTGCTGTACCTTCCCATTAAACGGGGTTCTGTGCAGAACAGGTATTTCGGGCCCTATGCTGTGCACAAACGGGTTAATGAGACAGGGTATATGATAAACACTCCTGATAGGGTTAGGAAAAGTAGGTATTGTCACATCAATTTGCTAAAAGGTTATTTTGACAGACTGCCGATAGTTCCAGAGAGACCGGTCCAAATTGAGAGACACTCAATTTCCTGTGATGACGTCAAGACTGCGGAGATCAAGTTGGCCAACAGCCAGATTCTAGCAGACTTGAACCCCCAGCGAGCAAAGCTGACTACATTGATACAAGACAATGTTTCCATTTGTCGGGACCTTCCAACGGTTACCAATGCCTTAAGCCAAGATGTGCGCTTGGAACCCAACGCTACACCGCGTCGACAGCATGCCTATCGGAGAAAACCTGGAAAACGTGCGACGCTGAGAAAGAAGGAAACGAAGTTCCATTGGTCAGGTGAATGCGAGAAGTCATTCAACCGTCTCAAGCAGAGGCGCTACTCGTCTCCCGTGATGGCAGCACCAGACTACCGAATGCCGTTCAAGCTAGCTGTGGGTGCCAGTGACGTGGGTGCTGGAGCTGTGCTGTTCCAAGAAGACGAAGACGGACTGGACCATCCTAATGAAAGCCTCCAACCAGAGAGTTTTGAGGTGGAGTCTTCTTCTGCAAGAATACCCAATTACCATTGGACATATCAAGGGCACATCCAATGTAACCGCTGATGCCCTGTCCCGAAGTTGAACGTTATGATAATGTGTTGACATTTCTGATTTCTGTTTTGTTTTGATATATTTTATTTGTATACCAGGGACTCAGAGACTCAGTGTGATTACTGGTAGTCACCTTATTATTACATGTGTTATAAATGCCCGTATGCGTCGGTTAACGCACCTTTTTGTTTTAATGTAGTATATTTCCCTATTCCTAGAGTAGAGGAAATATCCTTTTTGAGGTGGGGGTGTGTGACGGTACATGCTCTTAAATTTGTTTCGCCTGTGGCGATTTTAATTGTGTTAGAGGGCCGTGTGCAGTTTCATTTCCCGTAGCCCAGGTGGGCAACTTGTTACGTAATACTTCGCGCGATCGGACATTCCAATATGCACTTAGTCCAGCTGTGGAGGCCATGTGGCGAGTAGTTACGTAATACCTCTGCGAGTGCGGTTTCGACGACCGTGATTTGGCGACGATGGCGTCAGTAAATCTGACGATCAGAGAGAAATATACCGACTCTAGTAGAGGTGAAATATCAGATGATAGGGGGAGTTACCGCCTTGTACCCCCAGGCGAATTCTGATTTTATAATAAATAGCTAGTTTTTTAGAGTTAGGGGGATAAACGAAAAGGAAGCTTCCCGGGAACGTTAGTCCGTTTGGACTTTGGTAAATATCATTTCTGCTCTGTGTATAACCTTGATGTGATTGATGTGACTTTAAATATTTTAATACTGTATTATACCAATGTTCTTTAGACAGTGTCTACGGTCATCTGACGAAGTAAATCGTAGACTTTTTGTTCTAACATTATATGAGTATTTGGTCATATAAAGCTTAGCCAGTCATCCTAGACGACCTAGGTAAACTGAAGGTTATTGTCTTTATTGTGATAGGTACCAGTATTAATTCTGTGTTACAAGGTTACTGAATGAGTAGTTAGGGTTAATTAAAAATTAACCCGTTAGGAATAGAGTGGTAATTCCTTTATTAATTAACTTCTCCTAGAAGCGTTTCTCAATTATCACACGCGTGGGTGTGGTGTAACGGTGAAGTGATTCGCATATTGTGTAACTAGACACCTAGAGATTAACTAATTAAGTGATCAGTTCTGGGTTGTTATTATTGCTGTTATTAATTAACTACTACGGCTGTACATTTGTCGGCGTAGGATAATACAGATTCCAAAGTGTATTGTGTTTTGTTGTGTTTCTAGTGAGCTAAACGTGCTATAAATATATATACTTTATATAAGATCGTATCTCTGATCATACCTAGAGACGAGCCATACTAGGGTTTAACCGCCTGTTACAGAGAGATCTAATAGATATACAGTTAGGAGAGATATTTTGATAATCGTGTTTTATTCAGTTACGGGAATTATAGAATCCCCGTGACAAACAGTCTCATGATAAAGAAAATTACTCGAAGAATATTTGTTTAACAATACCTCAGCATATTTTAAACTACGGTTATCTGGTGTCTAATTAAAATATTATATCGATACTTGGACTAGAGAGAAGGAAGGAACATTGTTTTATTTAACGACACACTTAACACATTATAATTACGGTTATCTGGCGTGGGACATATTATTAAGGACCACACAGATATTCAGATGGAAAACCCACTGCCGCTCGGAATGGGCTACTCTTTCCGATTAGCAGCAAGGGATCTTTTATTTATAGTATCCCACAGACAGGATAGTATACATAGACTACTTACACGGAACAGCAGGAATGGCTAGTTTGTATGCATTTTATCATAGACAGGATAACACATACCTCGACCTTTGATGTACCTGTCATTGTGCACTGGTTGAGATTGGGAATATACAACAGGTCCTACGACTAACCGCAGCGCAGGCGATCAACTTTACTACTGACCTACATTACATCCCCGTATAGACTAGTGTTCGGTGTTCGCCCTGAAAATGGTATTCTAATATTCGATGGTTATCGACAAAGAGAGGAAAACAAGAGAAAACTGTATATTTTAAAAATAAATATTTATGTACTGTCAGGTTTGGGGCCCTAAGGTCATTACCTTACACATTACATAGCAAACAGACATTACATAATCGTAATCTGAAAATATAACAAAAATATTTATTTAACGACGCTCTCCCACACACATGCTATTATATTTACGTGTTTTAGAGAGTAAAAAGAGAAAACTGGTCTGGTTGATTACCAACAAGTGGAGTTTGGTATGCACGGTAAAACACTGGCTGACACAGATGGAATACAATGACGACGGTTTTGTAAATCACATCATCACGGCGGTTTGTAGAATAAGCATGCATCTTGATATTATTAATAAATAAAAAATCGTTGTGAATTCTCGAGTATGCGGCAATTGATGTAACCGATCACTCATGATAATACTATAGTTCTTAATTTTCTTAGCTTCAGTTATTACTGTATCATATATATTCATTTACAAATGGATATAATTTTGTTTTTGTTGTACCCGTTGTGTTTTGACAAACAGATAATGTAGCCGTTGGGAAGACTGCATATCAGAGTTCACACATTGACAATACACCTGCAGGAAACGCTGTGGATGACAACACCTCTCAAAGTTTTAAGTTTTGTATTATTACCAACGTTAACCAGCCATACACCTGGTGGGAGGTGGATCTGGGTCAAGAATATTTCATTCATCAAGTCGTCATCTACTTCAGGACAGACTGTGAGTATAAAATAATTTCTGAGAACATCTGACTCGGTTGATATTTTCCATATTAAAAAATACTCGTGACGAATCCTCTATATGCCTATATGTATGTATATATGTATGTATTGATGCAGTTTGTTTTGTTTGGTCCTATTCCCTTTTGAAAGCAGCATGTGCATGACGGTTTTTCAATCTGTATTTATTTATTTTTTTCTAATTTGTTATGGTTTACTTTTTGTTTTATTATTAGAGGCTTGGCAGGGTAAACCGCTGGTTTTTATTTCATTTGCTTTCTTTGCAAAACTAACTCACAACACACATATCTAATATTTTACACACACACACACACACACACACACACACACACACACACACACACACACACATTTATTTATTATTCACATATTATTGGTGGTGTCGTGGTAGCTATCGAGCATAAGGCTAGTAGGTACTGGGTTCGCAACCCGGTACTGGCTCCCACCTAGGGCGAGATTTAACGACTCAGTGGGTAGGTGTAAGATCACTACACCCTCTTCTCTCTCACTAACCACTAATAACTAACAACTAATCCACTGCCCTGGACTGACAGCCCAGATAGCTGAGGTGTGTGTGCCCAAGACAGCATGCATGATTGGATATGAGCACGAAAATAAATTGAAATGAAATGATTTGTGACCAAGGATGTAGGGCTAGCTCTATCACTCGTCAAATACGTCAACTTTTAATTTTCAAACATTTGCTGAATTTTATTTCAATTTGGCGAAATAATTTCTTTTAATAATAGATATTTTTATTGGAAAATGCAAATTGTAACTTTAACATACATACACACACACATACATACATACATACATCAATGCATGCGTACATACATACAAACATACATACTTGCAGCAGTTGGGACATTTTGGGCCGACTTGGTACATGCTTGTTATAATTGTGGCATCTTGGGCTGAGCACTGGCCCAAGATGTTTCAGTTGTCTTGTGAGTTCCTGAAATATATAAAAACAAATATTTATAACAGTTTGTAACTTATCCGTGTGAAGATATATAAATTATAACTACACATTACATACCATTTTCTTAATTACAATGAGTTTAATTTCATTTCAGGCAAATACAATATTAACAGGAAACAAAATATACTCTGTTAAAAATAAAATCGCATAGGTGATAGGGAAAGAAGGAAAGCGTTTGATTTTACAAAATATCGTTTTTTTTATACAATGTTGCTGAATGTTAATGTTTGTTAATGTTCCTGGAATGAGACAGCATGCCCAAATGCACCCTAAAACAAATTTAACGCACGTTGTGGCACGTTGTGCGACAATTGCAGGAAATCGGACTGCAATGGTCAGATTTTGGCGATTGCACGTGAAACTCGGGGAAATGATTGGGGGTAGTGATGGGTATTTAAAGCTGCAATGCTCGCAATAATGCCTCATTTCTATTTCGACGTAGACGAGTTACAAGATGCCAAGACTAAGCCTGCCGAATTGAAACAATACAATAGGCCGCCTCCAGTTAGGTGAATCGCAGTCAGCAGTCGCACGCCACATGAACGTCCATCAGAGCACAATTTCACGTCTCTGGGACAGGTACCAGGAGTTTTAATCAGCTGAAGACCGGCCCAGAAGTGGAATACCTCGCATAACAACTGCAGCACAAGATAGCTACATCCGGGTTCTGCATTTGCGTCACCAAACTGCCACAGCAACGAACACTGCAGGACGCATACCTGGTTTGAGAAGGGTGTCTGCACAAACCATTCGGAACCGACTTCGAGAAGCTGGTTTACGAGCTAGGAGACCGTATGTTGGCCCCGTCCTGCGACGTCAACATCGACATTTACGTGTTTGATGATGCACGAATGTACAGGGGCGGAACTTGGGAAACTGGCGGCGAGTATGGTTCAGCGACGAGTCACGTTTCCTTCTACAGCGACGTGATGGATGACAACGTGTTTACAGACGCCACAATGAACGTTTCGCCAACAACTGCGTCGCCCAAGTTGACAAATTCGGTGGAGGGAGTATCATGATGTGGGGAGCCATCTCATACACCGGCAGAAGTGAACATGTGTTCGTTTAAGGCAACCTGGCAGGTATACGCTACCGGGAAGAAATTCTTCGCCGTCACATGCTTCCCATTTTGGATCGAGCAGGACAATGCCAGGCCGCATACGGCACGTGTAACAGTGGATTTCCTACAGAATGAGAACATTAATACGCTGCCATGGCCATCAAGATCGCCAGATCTCAACCCCATTGAACATTTATGAGACGAACTGGACAGACGTGTACGCCAGCGTGACCCGGAGCCTTAGACGCTTCCGCAACTGCTACATGCACTGCAAGAAGAATGGGCTAGGATTCCACGTGCCCGGATTCAGAGACTCATTCAGTCTATGCCAAGGAGATTTCGCGCAGTGATTGCTGCTGCTGGTGGCCACACAAGGTACTGATTTCAGCGCCCTCGTGCGACGCTGTTTGGTGACGAAAACGCCTCCACTGCCGTCAGTCCATAGCAAGCACATTGTCACATACTCATGTCAAATTTGACTGTGATACGATCATAAATAAATAGCGTTTCGTTTTTGACAGAGTATAATTTGGAACATTATAAATATAGCAGTACATTAAGAAGACTAGTAAACAATGTATTTAAAGGGACATTCCTGAGTTTGCTGCATTGTAAGATGTTTCCGACTAATAAAATATTTCTACGATTAAACTTACAGAATATGAGTGTCTGTATATTCAATGTGTTTCTGGTCGTCTTAATATTTGTAAGAAGCCCAAACTGGATTCTGTCATCAAATAATTTCGTACGTACGAAAAAAAATATTTTAGGAAATAAAATGAACTTTAACCTTATACAAATATTAGAAGGATCAGAAACACGTTTAATAAACAGCCACTAACGTTTTATGCAGAAACATATATTTGATATGTAATTACAATCGTTAGTTAGAAACAGTCTGTTAGTCGATAACATCTTAAAAATTGTAGCAAACTCAGGAATTTCCCTTTAACTGGAAATGTTATTTGATTTTTATTAAAAAGTTGCAAAAAGTAAATATCTTACCAGTATTGTTTTAATATAGCTTATAGTAACATTTTGTTGTTGTAATTGAGGGAGGAGGGATGCTTGTGAATGCAAAATCATCTAAGTTAAAGATTGTTTTGTTTAACAACACCACAGAGCACATTGATTTAGTAGTCAAACATTTGGTAATTTTGATATGTATAGTCTACGGTGCAGACACGTTACATTTTTCAGTTAATAGCAAGGGATCGTCTATATGCACAGGATAGCACATACCACAACCTTTGATATACCAATCGTGGTGCACTGGCTGAAGACAAGAAAGAGCCCAAATTAACTCAACGATGGGGAGAGCTTTACCACTATGCTATGTCCCACCCCGCAAAACTAGCTAGTCTGTCAATAATTACATTTGTTTGTATAATTCTGTGACATTACTCAAGTGAAAATCAATTACATCCAAATGAAGATTAAAACTGTTTCAAGCAAAACGAAAAATGTAATACGAAAAATATGTTAAATTATTATTAGTACTTCTGAAAGGTTAGTTTTCATTCATAACTCAAATGAAAATTAAAAAGTGTAAATGTTAAATTAGATTTTATACCCAAAGAAATTTAAATAATTATTTTAGTTATTATTTTTTAAAAGTAAATGTATGATTGATGTACAAACAAACTTTGTTCATATTTTCTATTTTCTTTGAATTTGATAATTTGTAAAATTTCAGGCAAGACTTCCTTATTACCCTAGACCTCACAATCGGTTGATGCAGACAGTGATTTAAACTAATGTTAATGCTAACCTTATAAAAGCGTTACACACCGACAAAATTATGCTGTTTAACTTAATGGCGTCCAAGAAACGTTGTAGCCGTAGTCCATGACCCGCAAAATATTATTAGTCCAGAGTGGCGGTCAATCACGCTGTACGGAGGAGTCAATTTTCATTGCTACATACACCCCAAATGCCCTTTAGTTAAAACTCTCCTATTAGACATTTTAAGTGTCTGAAATTGCTTCATATGGAGTGAACAACTCTATAAAGACGATAGCGCAAGTTTTATGACGGTGAGCTGGAATATATTGAATTAGTAAATGAAGAAATAAAAGGCAAACTTACCGGATGAAGACGTCTATCAACTACACTAAACTAGGACGTCCACCATTTGTACAAGAAATCCAAATAACCCTGTAACGGCATGTGTTCTGACCCCGTCCTCCACGTTCCCGCCGACCACAGCCAGTCGTACACTTCATAGAGCTTCGCTTCATTGTAACGTTTATCATCATAATCATATTAATTGAAGGAATTTTTAAAACTGAAGCATATGATGTTTTGAAAAGCCATCTATCCAGCGTATCAGCATGTCGTTTCAACCAATGTGTAATTGATTAATTCTACAATTATTTGACTGATTTCGTTTGATAGGGGAGTGGAGACGAAAAGGAATCCAGGTATACACATCTACGTCAGCACAGCAGGGTAATGGAGGGCAATCTTGTGGTTTACAAATCGCAGGTAGAGATGACGGATCTGACATTGACGATATAACCACTAGAACATGTGATGTCACAGGAAGGTACGTGACGCTCTACCAAGACTACAACAATCCTAAAGGCTCAACATGTATGGATTTCTGTGAAGTTGTTGTAAAGGGTAAGCGCAATAAATGCTACAGTCTAGAGTATAACGTTTAAGTATTTAGAAAATATATTGGGGTCATATTTTGCTTCCCCGTGACCATTTTTCAGGGACCAAAGATTGAAGGTGGATTTCAAGTCCTTGGGACATTAAAACAAAATTAGCCTCCAGCTGTCTTGCGAACGTTTTTGGCTAACTCCACCAGATGGCCAATTGTAAAATACCTGTAGGGAAAGAACCATTTTGATTGCTGATTACAGGTGGTTGATTCTACGATGTACCACCTCTAAAAGTCAATGCACCACGGTTAGCTTGTTTACGTCACATCCATGTATTAATACGCGGTGAAGTGTTTATAAACAATTATGGATGACATAGTGGACGTCGTATTGTTTAATGTATGTGAAGTGAAGGAACTATTTAAGTCCGAAAACGACTTTGACGAATACACGACGGGCAAAATGGAAACCGACAAACAAAAACGCAAACATTCACACATTCTGTAACAAATTCATGAAAAATATTTATCCCTTACATGCACCTAGTAGCGAAAAATCATCCATCAAGCCAGAAATTGGAAAAGGGACAAGTGACCCCCGATTACTACTTCATGGTCTCTCAAACTTATCAAACACTCGTGCAAAACACGAACATTACAACAAACACAGCTCCTACAGACAGGGAAATTACTCATGTGAAAAGTTCGTTTTTGTTTAACGACACCACTAGAACACATTGATTAATTAATAATCGGCTATTGGATGTCAAATATTTGGCAACTCTGACATAGAGTCTTATAGAGGAAACCCGCTACATTTTTCCATTAGTAGCAATTGATCTTTTAAATGCACAATACCACATACATGATAACATATACGACAGCCATTGATATACCAGTCGTGGTGCACTGGCTGGAACGAGACATAGCCCAATATGCCCACCGACGGGTATCGATCCTAAACCAACTGCGCATCAGGCGAGCGCTTTACCACTGGACTAAGTCCCGCCCCATGATATCAGAAAGACTGGTTTAAATTTGGATGTAATAAGGGGCTTCCAAGAGGTAGCAAACCATGGCTTCGGAAGATAATATTATAAGAATGTGTAGCATTTCCTGCCAGCAACAAGCAGACAATTAATATCTGCTGTTATTGTAAATGTTGTACTTTTACACATGGTTAGACTATCATAAACGTTTGCCTGTTTTCAATTTACAATGACTCGGTAACTAAGGTAACGTATAAACATACTATTAAAATATTTCAGCATGTCCACTTCGCAAGTATGGTTCTGACTGTGACAAGTTGTGTGCGGATCGTAAATGTGCTAGGAGTGATTCATCCTGCATTATGTGGACAGGTGAATGTAACGGAGGATGTCTAACTGGCTGGAAAAACGATGACTGCACCATAGGTATGGTTTATATGATATAAATCATGTAAAGCAGACATTGTCTAGAAGACTGTCGACTGCAAACTATAGCTTGCACATTGTATTTGATATGATCGTATTACAAATACAAGACAGTACACTGAAATAAACTTGAACAAAATAACTCAGTAAATATTTCAATGCTTAAAGGTAAGCCAGCAGGACAAATACATTGGGTAATGCTAAAGGTAAAGTTATTTGTGATTTCAGCAGTTGTAGGTCGTCCAATCAACCTAAACTCGACAAGGTATGTTACTGAAATCATAACTCAATGTGTTCAAGAAACCGAGCCAAAATACGTATTGAAGGTTCAGGCGTCTTTTGCTGACGTAGAATGTCTACTAGTGCTTGGAACCAAATCACATTAAGTAAACGTCTTGACAGATTTCTAAAATCCCCAAAGAACAGGTGTGTTTTTGAAAGGACAGCTTTGCAGCTTTCTGTTGTGTTCCTGATATGAAATCGTGTAAAATCTGTCATTATACAAAATAAAATCGGCTGAAGAAACGTTGTCAGCAGCGGCATGTTGGTTAATTGTAGTAAGATGAACTGAACTATATATGCATTATCTCATGTCATTGAATGGTGGGGGAGTAGGGGGAGGGACCTGTTATACTGATTTTACTTACTTTTCACATGCCACTTTGGGCACTCCCACTAGTAGGAGAATAATTCCCCCTTTTACCTCATACATACAATATAATTGTGACACATCGTTCTGTCACAATGAAACTGGCCACGTCGAGTATACGTCAGTCTGTTACAGCATGTATTTTGTGTTCACACATCGCAAAGTGTTGGACATGCAAAGTATATACGTGGAGCATATACAAATAAAAATACAAAGTGCATGTTTCTAGGATTCGATACTGCTGCACCAACTAGTACGACTTTTGTCAACGGCAACATCGACATTATAAACACTGTTTGAAAGAGTATAGGGGTAGTTTAAAAGTAATTTATGTCAGCTTAGCCAATCAGCAGGGACTGCAGCTTGTTTGCTGACATTAAGTATATGTTAACAATAAATAAGTAACAACGGGACTGTTGTTGTAAAGGTCATTTGTTAACGACAACGCTTAATTTGTAATGCCGCCAGGTAAGAACATATTCATATGTACAGAAGTTTGCATTGTGTTGCAGCAGCTATGAGGTACAGATACTGGAAATACTAATTACATTGGAAACATATGCAACAGCAAACACAATAACCTTGTAATAAAATACAACAGAGTGGCCAAGGGTAGGTTAAAGATACCGTTTCAAAGAAGGAAACGTTTTCAATTGTTTTCTACCTGCTGCAGTCTCAGGACGGAAATGGAATGGAACGCGTGATGCAAAACAATTGTTCACAGCGTGACATTGGTCGAGTAACACCGATAATTAAAATAATGACCAATCGATCATTTTGTGGTACTGATATCTACGACATTATATATTTTCGGGAACATTACGTCACTATTCATTTTACACTAAATTAGCCACATGTCCTTGATGTTGTGTTATAACATACCAATAAAATCCACAAAATACCATATAGAGTAATTTTATCTGGTTATATAGATAATAATACATGAGTGGCCGTTAGATACCATGTATCTCACAACGAGTTGTTTTAAAATGTATATAACGCGCGAAATCGAGTTTGATACGTTTTTAAACAACGAGTTGTGAGATAAATGGTATCTAAATAAAACGAATGTATTATTCTATTTCTTACATATCCTCAAAAACCAGGTTTTCAGCACATTTTAACATATTTATTGACTAAAGGATATTTACAACCTTTGCACTTGTAAACATACTCGTCACAGACACATGATGCAAGGATTAAAAACACAAACGTTAACAGTGTAATGGTAAAAACACCTGTTATATTTTTATCGACGTATTGCAAATAATTCAGGTCATATCTAGGAGCAGCCATCGTATGTCTTCAAAGAAAACCGTCACACATTAAGTGTTCTAAACCACTGTGTGTTCCTCTTTATAACACATGGTGTTGTCACCAACGGGTATGTAAGAATATTACTTTATTGTCTCTGCCTTCATAAGTATATATATGTCACAATAAAAATCATTTGTCCTCTTGCACACTGCATGATATATCTTTTAAAAGTCAAAGGGGAGATCTGTTCACGAGAACATTATTCTGTTATTTAATCAATTCTAATTCAACACATTTGCAAGAACGTCTGATTAAATCTTTATCTAAACATTTCAGGAAAGTAAAATGACCGATATACCGGTTGAGTATATTTTCTGGCAGAAATATCATAATATTAAGCAAAGAACCTGGTTGTTTTGCCATATGACGTCATAAAGATAATTGTCTGTAGCATTCATAATTACTGGGGAAAGTCTGTTAAATAATGAAACGTTTTAATGTCAGAAATGAACATATATGCATTTCCATATATCGTTATCTATTCAGAACTAAACTGATTTAAATAATTCAAAAACACATCTATGAGCCGCTAACTGTCGGACCACCCATCGTCTATTGATTAAACGTGCTAAATTATTGTCACCAGCTGGTGACGTTTATAAACTTATTCTTACTAACAAAATGTGACAATTTCCTATTTAACATCAACCAGTTTATTAGAAAGGGATAGGGAATTAATTAGAATATGGCGTCGCCAATAATACTAAATTTGCGACAGTAAAACCACCGATATACGTCCGCAAATCGGAAAACACAGTAGGGTTATGAAATATACATTAATCATTACTCACAAACGAAAATTTTAGATATTACGTTTTAGCATCGAAGTTCAAATTTTAAAACAAATCACTGAATATTTCTAGGCCTAATTGGTCAGCTTTTACTATCTTGACGAGTACAGATAACTAAAATTGTTAACTTCAAATACTGGGCAGTTTAAAATAGCCTATTTTAGTATAGTGAACAAAATAATTATACCATAGATGAGTATACATTGTCCAATAAACACATTACATAGGGTAACATGGATGAGTTACACAACAATAGCATATAGGAATCAATCCTTGTAGCTATGGCGACCAAAAGTCTGTGCCAGAGAGGCATGACGCGGAATTAGGACACAGTTGAAATAACACCGATACACATCGATTACATGGCAAATATGTTTCATTAGAAACATCTGATAAAATCAGATTAATCATATGTGCACATGTTGTACAGAATATAATGTATATTGTTAAAGTCCTGATGTAATAACAATAATGAAATACATTCACCTTTTTGTTTTGGTTACTACTGATCTCAGATATAAACGAGTGTGAGAATTCAACGTATCCATGTGACACCAATGCAGTTTGTGGAAATACAGTTGGGTCTTATACATGTACTTGCAAAGTTGGATTTTTCAGAGAACGACACACCTGTACAGGTAACTACAATTGTGAATCTGCAAGTATGGAAACTGTAAACCATGAGCGGACGCATTTGTTCAATACAGTTATTAACCAAAATACAGAGCAGAATTGGCTCTTGTAATCTGAAGAACAAAGCCGATATTAACAATCAAGAACGTATCTCCGCACAATGTGGAGTCCAGTGGGTATTTGAGATTGATTTCAGGGGCGGGATTTAGCTCAGTCAGTTGAGTGCTCGATTGAGGTGCTTGCGTCGTAGGCTCGAACCACCTCAGTAGATCAATTCAGCTGATTAGGTTTGTTCTCGTTAACACCCATCGTGTGTAAACCAATGTGGATCAAAATATAACATATGTGATCTTCCTGTCTGTATGTAAGAAAATATATACAAAGATTGTAGCTGCCTTAGCTGCCTTAGGAACAATGTAGCAGGTTTCCTCTAAAGATTACGAGTCATAATTACCAAATGTTTGACATCCAAAAGCAGATGATTAATTAATCAGTGTGCTCTAGTGGTGTCGTTGAACACAACAAACTATTTGGTGTCAAACTATGGTAAGTGCAAAACATTAAATGATGAACCACATCAATATAAAAATTCAATAGTCAAATAAAAACACAGTGTAAAAAAATACAAATATCACAGATAGGCAATATTAAAATTTAGAATAAAAGTCAGTATCACGAAGAAATTGTAATAAAAGTTCTGGATGGAATCGAAGTGATTCCATCACATTTCTCTGAAAAAAATTATCTTTTCTTTCAAATACTTACACTCCACCAAAATGTGGCGCACCGTCAGAATACACTGACAGTGCACACACTGAGGTGGAGGATCTTTCTTCGGGATAAATGAATGGGTCAAGTAAGTATGACCGATGCGAGCACGACACCAGACTATTTCATCCTTCCTGCACTGTCTGTAGAAGGACTGCCACTCTCCCAAGACTGGCTTGATGGCATGAAGCTTGTTCGCAATCGCACCGTTCCAACCATGTTGCCAAGTCGAATAGATAAAGTGGTTGATGCCATGTTTAAAATCAGTATACGGTACACCCACCTTGGTATGAGGCAAGTCCAAAGCAGACTTGGCAGCAGAATCTGCCTTTCCATTACCCCTGATGCCAACATGGCTGGGCACCTAACAAACCTTGATAGTGGAGTTATTATTTAAATTACGTCAGATGTCTTAAATGTTGTCGAAAATATGATGCCAATAACTATTACTCTGCTAGTTATTGTGATGCTTCATAGCATTTATAAAATATTATCATTGAGTTTTCAAATTAGTGAACATTCATATTAGATCTCAAACGTCGCACGAGACTACACCTAGGGGATAGTTGATTTACAAAAAATAACATTTCGACGTTAAAAGCCTTATATTTCATTCAAACATAATATCTTCATTTTAATAAGCTCAATAAAAATACGTCACTCATGTCACAAGAAATAACGAATATCAGTGTAATAAAGATTTCTTAATTTCTATTGATCTCAGATGTAAACGAGTGTCAGATTGGAACATTTTCATGTGACACTAATGCAGATTGCAGAAATACAGTTGGATCTTATACATGTGCTTGCCGAGGTGGATATTCCGGAAATGGAAAAACTTGTAACGGTAACTAAAACTTATTTTAACTCCAAACACTGGACAGTTTAAAATAGCCTTCTTTTACTATAGTGCACACAATAATTATACCATAGATAGTATGTACTGTGCAAATAACGTATTTGAATAGGGTAACATGGATGAGTTACACCACAAAACCATATAGGAATCAATCCTGGTTAAAATTTCGATGTAACAGTCTGTGCCAGAGTGGCATGACGCGAAATTAGGACACTGTTGAAATAACACCCAATATACAGTCGATTAATGCATTATATGTTTCATTGATTGGTTGATTCATTCATTAATTTTAGTGGTTTTATAATGTGGTACTGATTAAATAAATCATATACGCACTAATGTAGAAAAGAATATAATTCATATTATATAAAGTCCAGATGTACTAATAATGATTACTAATACATTCACCTTTTTGTTTGATTACTACTGATCTCAGATATAAACGAGTGTAAGACTGGAACGTATCCATGTGTCTCCAATGCAGCTTGTGGAAATACAGTTGGATCTTATACATGTACTTGCAAAGTTGGATTTTCCGGAGATGGACACACCTGTACAGGTAACTAAAATTGTGAATCTGCAAGTATAAAAACTGTAATTCATGAGCGGACGCATTTGTTCAATACAGTTATTAACCAAAATACAGAGCAGAATTGGCTCTAGTAATCTGAACAACAAAACCGATATCCACAATCAAAACCATATCTCCGCACAATACAGAGTCGATTAGGGATTTGAGATTAATTTCATGAATCTATATCCAGTGCCTCGTCTATAGGAGGATAGCCACTCCCGAATAGTTTCTTTACTCGACGATACATCCTTCTTGCACCACCAAAAATAGGACTGCCATTCTCTAGTTGACCAAATCAAACTTGCACTGGACAGTTAAAGGTTGTTTTGTATAACGACACCACTAGAGCAGTTATTTATTAATAATCGACTCCTGATGTCAAACATTTGGTAATTTTGAAATATAGACATAAAGAGGAAACCCGCTATATTTATTCATTAGTAGCAAAGGTTCTTTTATATGCACCACCCCACAGACATGAAGCACTGAAAAGACTTCATTGGAATAAATATAGCTGTGATGACATGCACACATGAATCACTGTCAAAACTGTGATGATATCAGGTCTTCGCGAAAAGCGAGCATATCCTTCGACCTAGTATTTACTAATGCCTGTAAACCAACCCACTTAATTTATAGCTATGCAGTAGGTCTTTCTACGATAGTTGTGGTTAATCTTGGTGATGCGTTGCACGTGCGAGCCTACCAGCACCTAAAATATTCCGTTAAAACACATCGGCTATTGGCTGTAAAACCAAGGTAAAAATACATCAATGATGTGAGGTAAATTAAAAAAACAGTGTAAAGAGCTGTGCAAAAAATACAAATATCTGTTAAAGGCGCAGACCCTAGTTTCAACTCGTAAAAATGGACACTAAGTTTAGTTAATCTACAAACCCATAACACACTTGGATAAAGTTAAAACAGAGTGAAACAAGAGTCTGTGACGTTAAAACCGGAAAACATCCTTAAAAATAGACGAAAAATTCCAATCAATAACTGCTACTTCTCAGACGCACGTGCGTTTCTAAGATATCAATACTGCATCTGGTAATATCAGAAACAACAGGATGACCAGAAACACTTCGGTTCTACAGAAATGGATAATCTGTACAATAAAATATAAGTAATGTTTGATTTCAGTCATCATACACGACTCTTAATAGTGAAAAATATTCTGTAGTGTTTAAAAACTAGTGTCTGTCCCTTTAAAATGTCTCCTACCAATTATCTTTTCTCGTTTGCTTGAAAGACGTAATAGTGGCAAAGAAATAAACAAAAATATAGTTTAAAAATAATATAAAAAGTTTAAAAAATATATGAAGAGCTTAACTTAATAATTATAATAATAATAATAATAATAATAATAATAATAATAATAAAAATTATTATAATAATAATTATAGTAGTAATAGTAGTAGCAGTAATAATAATATAATTGTAATAATGACGATAATGCTGTTGTTGTTGCAGCATGTGAGTCTGACGTCAAGTATGGTTCTAACTGCATCAAGTCTTGTTCAGATCGGAACTGCGCCACCACTAGTTCGACATGTGATGCAAAAACTGGAGCTTGTGATGGAGGATGTAAACAGGGATGGCGAGAAGTGGACTGTACTCAAGGTATAACATGAACATTACCATGACTTGGACATTAATATCAGATAAAAAATATTTACATTTATTTTTAAAACCATAAGTAGGCGTCCAGTGAATACTAAACAATGTTCCTACTAACTTTAACTCAGATTGTTATATAACAAAGAATGTTAGTTTTAAAGCTTCTTAACAGGTCCAAGCCAGTTTTATTATCAAGAAAGTCAGTTGTAATCAACCACAATCAACACACATTTTATTCCAAGTTATGCAGAGTAGGGTAAATATTCCGTTTTTTAATTTGTAGAAATGTTTTTTTAACAACGCTACCTGTGTTTGTGTATGTGTTTGCATATGTATTAGTATGTGTATGTATGCTTATATGTACATGCACATGTGTATGTATGCATTGCTCCGAATCGCCCGCAAATTCCAAGACCAACCACGATGCGCTCTGAGCTATCGAAGCATCCATAAAAAGGATGTTCTTTAACTCAACCACATGCATGGGGCCTACAATCTTCGCGGTCGATCCCGCTTACATGTATGAAAAAGTGGGCAGACCTGGCACTGGCTAGTATGTATTGATGTATGAATATCTATATATTGTATGTATGTCGAGCTTGACTGTTACATACATAGATATTGACGCAATGGCGCAGGGGGTAATTAAATCCTCTTTGGCCTCACAAATTGTCCCATGCCGTTGCTGGGACTCGAACCTGTGGCACCGAATGTATGTATGTATGTATGTACGAATATCTATATGCAGGGTTTAACTAGGACATACATGGGATGTAGCCCAATGGTAAAAAGCTCGCCCGAGGCGCAGTCGGTCTAGGATCGATCCCCGTCGGTGGGCCTGTTTGACTGTTTCTCGTTCCATCAAGTGCACCAACACTGGCATATCAAAGTACATTGAATGTGATATCCTGTCTTTGGGATGGTGCATATAAAATATTCCTTGCTTCTTGTAGCGGGTTTCCTCTCAAATACTATAAATTATAATTACAAAATGTTTAACATCCAATAGCCAATGATTAATAAATCAATGTGCACTAGTGATGTCGTTGAACAAAACCGCTTTAACTTGTTTTAAAACATACATACACATTAACGCACGGACACGGATGCGGTAATTAAAGTCCTTTTTGGCCTCATAAATTGTCTCTTTTTGCTGTGACTCGAACCAGCCACTGAGACATTCTGACTTGTTTCTCAATTAACCGATGATATACGTGGTCGGCCCTTAAGGTACATGAACTTGTGGGAAACCTTATACTGGCAAGTATGTGTAGATGTATCAGTATCTATAATTTGTTTTGTATGCATGCATGTATGTATGTATGTATGTATGTATGTCTGTCTGTCTGTCTGTCTGTCTGTCTGTCTGTCTGTCTGTATGTATGTATGTCTGTATGTATGTTTGTTTGTCTGTCTGTCTGTCTGTCTGTCTGTCTGTCTGTATGCATGCATGCATGCATCCATGCATGCATTTATTGTATATATGTATGTATGTTTGTATGTTTGTTTGTATGTATGTATGAAGGTATTTACATGCGTATGTGTTTGTATATATAAGTGTACGTGTATGTGTATATGCATACTTACATATACACGCACGTGTACTGTACATGTATATGTGTATATTCATGTACACATGTTGCAATACAATTCACAGGTATCAGGTACATCTTGGTAAAACCATTGACGTTAAGGTTGACAGGTGTTGGGTTTCCATCCTTGTACCTGACTCACTCCATGCGCGAACTTGTGTAAGATGACGACACTCACTACCAAATAACCATTAATCCCCTGTCATGGACAAACAACCCAGATAGATGAATAGTGTGCACAAGACATTTCTTATCTCGTCAAAATAGTTTGGAAAGACACAAATATAACGATGAGTTGTCAAGTGCTATCAATAACCAAACAATTTACCATTACCTTCAGATATCGACGAATGTGAACAGAATCCATGTGGTCTAAATGCGAACTGCACCAACACAGCTGGATCATATACCTGTGCTTGTCGAACTGGATATTCTAGAGATGAACACAGGTGTACAGGTAATGAAACCACGTTAGCTTAAAATATAGCGGTGTTACGTACTAGTGTTACATCAAAGACATTTGTTATCTTAATACTCGTCAAAATAATTTGAAGAGACATACATTTAACGATGATCTGTCAAGTGCTATCAATGACCAAACAATTTATCGTTACCTTCAGATATCAACGAGTGCCTCAATCAAAAGTCATGTGATATTAATGCCAACTGCACCAACACAGATGGTTCATACACATGCACTTGCCAAACTGGATATTCTAGAGATGGAAAAAACTGTACAGGTAATTAATATTGATTAAAATAGAGGTATTTAGAAATAAATACATCCATAATTACCTGCTTGTAATAAACATCATAAATAAGTACGCTGTTATTGACGACCATTCCATTTTAGTTTGTTGAGGATACCACAACATGATAATACTTTTGTTACTTTGGACATTGCACATAGACATCTCTGGCATCTACAATAGCTGTTGTTGTATATATGTATGCTATGTTGAGTACGACGGTTAATATATAATACGTTCGCTCTTTTTGCACCTTTTGTTTAGTTTAAAAAATTAGTTCACTGTTTGAGAGAGAAAACAATTTCCTTTGGTTGAAAGACACTATATTGTATGCTTGAACGTTATATTATAATGCCTACTTTTGATCTTAGTTAAATCCTAACATGCCTATGATAAATTTAATTAAAGATGTGGATGAGTGTCTTGAACAGAAACCATGTGATACGAATGCTTCCTGCAGCAACACAGACGGATCATATACATGCGCTTGCCGTAGTGGATTTTCTGGAGATGGAAAAACTTGTACAGGTAATTGAAAACTTTAACATTGTCGTCTTAGCTTGAAGTGTTCTATATTTAATATTTAACTTAACTATTGATGCCGTTTGTAAGTAAGAAAACAGTACGTTTATGGCTAGAATAGTCCGATTTATATATACATCGAGTAATCGTTAAACCATAGAGTATTGCACGTTACTTAACATAATAACGATGTGCTATATGACCGTTCTGTCATATGCCGCCATAACTGTAATTTTTAATGACACAATTTGAACAGCAAATTCATTGCCATAATAAAAATCGAATATATTCGCACAAAGCAGAGTCAAAGGGGTATTTTGATAAGGTCTTGAAGCACTGTAATGTATTGTCTATTTGTAGACCAACCATCTACAGGAAAACAAAAATACATGTGCAAAACGATGAAGTCATTGTAATCCGGCTTTATAATATATTTATACAATACCACGTATCCAACATAGCCGAAGATCGTAATCTCTCTCTCTCTCTCTCTCTCTCTCTCTCTCTCTCTCTCTCTCTCTCTCTCTCTCTCTCTCTCTCTCTCTCTCTCTCTCTCTGTGTCTCTCTGTCTCTGTCTCTGTCTCTGTCTCTGTCTCTCTCTGTCTCTGTCTCTGTCTCGTGCGGAGTAGTAGTTATCAGTTATCACGAACATTAAAGACGCAATAGTAAAAGAACAAGAATTTTGCCAAATTAAATGTCTTGCCTACTATAACATTATATGATGTCACCCATAGATGTTTATGTCAATGTTTGTTAATAATAATGTTTTGAAGGGTTTGTTTTTAAGAATGTTTTGACATGTATTGAGAAGAACATTCATAGATACATCTACAACCCATGTTTCATTGATCTAGATCCTGTAATTTGTTAGAAATGGACCTTAACGTGAAGAATTAATTAGTCTTACGTATTTTCATTAAAAACGTTCAAAATAAACACTGTCACCTCCACCGTTGGAAAAAGTAATACCTATACCTCGTCTTTTGAGATAAGAAACAAACCAGTCACACCCGTTATGTTCTGTCATTAACACGCTACAAACTAGTACACCTATTTTCATGTGGGGGTTAATTCTGAAATAAATTGTATTGTGTTTATTGTTGATCAATAGAGATTGTGTGCATTTTATTATAACTATCAATCCCAAGCGAAATAAATTAAACCAGACAATATCATTTATTAAAGCCTCACAAAACTCCCTCTCTACAGCTACAAGTTTAATAATCCCCTGCGTATTCTGTATTGTCATAACTACCTTGACACAGTTGTGATGTAGGACAATACACATTTGTTTAGAGGTCAAGGTCAGATCCAGGTCAAAGGTCACATTGGGACAATATCCAGAAAAGCTGTTTCAAATAATACTTTAGTTACATTAGGCATATATTTAGGTTTAAAATGCGACTCCCCCAATTTAAATATCACGGTCAAAGGTCAAATTAAAATTGTATTCAAGAAATGCAGAAAACAACACTAAATGTCGCACAATTGTACCAGTAAAGTGGGTTTTTTGTCTGTTTTTTTCCGTTTTGGTTGCATCTTTGGAAGGTACTAATTGTAGGATTAGGAGAATACAAACTTGGCGTCAATTACCAATTTGAAATATTCAAGATGGCGTCGATGATTTTTGTCAAAACAGAACTGGCAATATTTTATCACCCATGACAAACTGTTGATGTCTATGACTGGCTTTTAGGGGGAAAATAAATTAATTTGGAATTACTCTCAACTATGCAAGACATTGCAACAGCCTTTATGTTGAGCTTCTTCACCTTCATCCTCATAACACAGTATACGACTGATTATTACTGCTGAACACAACTACAGAAAACTACACGGTATCTGAACTGTTAACATCCATACTTTGTATTCAGAAAGGAATTTTGTTGTTGTTGAAAAGCGACGATCAATTAGTTGCATGATTTCAGAGAACTGCAATGAACAATGGGTTACAACAAAGGAAATTAAACGAGTGCATCTCATTTTCTGACTTGTGTTCGTTCAGGATGTGATATTGCTGCTATGATATTAAGGGTCTCAAAAGCAATAATTATAAAAATTGTGACAAAATAATTTAAAGTTGTTAACTTTTTAAATTTAAATACTGGTGTGGATAAATCACCCGACAAAATAACGAATTTGTTGCCTCATGCAGATGGTACAGACTCTGGGTTATGGCACTCTCTGAAATCATACAACTGATTCGATGCAGACGTAACCAAACTACGTTAACATTGTGCGTGTTCAAAGTGACGTTTTTTAAAAATCTGTGTACATTGCTAGGCCACT
>NW_024533031.1:0-61982 GCF_016097555.1 Gigantopelta aegis
ACTATAGAAGAGGTCCACCCTTTGTACTCTTCACTATATAGAATATAGTATTATTATTTAATCTATTGAATAGATAGATATTAAGGAAATCATTTAACAGATAAATACAATAATGTATATTATCTGTGTTTATTGTAAATACATCACATAACTTATCTATTGAGATATCTATACATCCATTGAAACACTCATTCATCATGAATACACTTATACATCTATTGGAAACACTAGACCTTTATGGATCCATTTGCCAAACATCCATCATTAATTCATCTATTCATCCATCCATTAGGTGATAGGGTTGCTATGAGCCAGGTGTTCCTTGTCGTTTTTGTGCTTTTATTGTAAAAGTGGACGTTATAATCTCTGTCCTGAGATGAAATTCTGTGCCACACCCCCAATTAAGGCTCCCTTTCAAACTTCTATGTTCATGCAGCTGACTTCTGTTATAAGTTGAGTGTCCATTGAACAGTATATGTATCCATTATTGTTGACTTCATTAAACCATCTCCCTCTAACTCCCTTTCATCCTCCACTTCCTCCTTCATTCCTCTCTCACTTACTCCCTTCCACCCTCTATCTTCCTCTCTCTCTCTTTCTCTTTCAGACTCCCAGATCATGTGTCCTTTGATGAGGGAGCTCTACTAGAGCCTCTTAGTGTTGGAGTCCATGCATGCCAACGTGCTGGTATTGGTCTTGGGAGTAAAGTTCTTATATGTGGGGCGGGACCAATTGGCCTTGTGTGTCTGTTAACAGCAAAAGCTTGTGGTGCATCAGAAGTGATTATTACTGGTACATTAATATACTAACTGTACTGATCATTGATTATCATTGAGGACTATATGTGATAATACAATAGTACTAATGTCAGTATACAATGTAGTACTATTAATATAATATATTATGATAATAATTATATAACAAGGTCATCTGTTATATAATAGTACATGTACTATATGTTACATGTAACATATAGTACATGTACATGTGAGCATACATGATGTTACATGTAACATATAGTACATGTACATGTACATGTGAGCATACCTGATGTTACATGTAACATATAGTACATGTACATGTAAGCGTACATGATGTTACATGTAACATATAGTACTGTACATGTACATGTGAGCATACCTGATGTTACATGTAACATATAGTACATGTACATGTAAGCGTACATGATGTTACATGTAACATATAGTACATGTACATGTACATGTGAGCATACCTGATGTTACATGTAACATATAGTACATGTACATGTAAGCGTACATGATGTTACATGTAACATATAGTACATGTAACATCATGTAAGTATACCTGATGTTACATGTAGCATCATGTATACTTACATGATGTTACATGACATGTAACAAAATCATATATATAATATGTGTATGTATGACTGAGTATATATAATTAATGTATGAACATTTTACAGATAAAGGAGTTGCTCTGTTGGTAACTACCAGAATCAGCCTTAATTTAATCTAATTGTTTGACTTAATTATTAATTCTCAATACATTATTACATTATTTTATTATAAAATACTGACAAAGCAAACTATATTGTTAAAGATGGAGTAAAAACAGGAAGCTTACTAGACAGACAAATTAAATTCCACTAATAATTTATTAAGTGTTATATTGTAGGAGGCAGAAGGAGAGGCCGTTAAAAATATTCATGACTTAATTTGTGTATTTGACCTGTATTGTGTAACATCTGCTATGTTAGTGTTGTGTCATGACTCCAATTGACTGGTAGACATTTGAACTGTGAAAATAAACTGAGTGAAATGGATGAACAAAATGGATTAGAAAATTGCCAACTGAATAAAATAATGGATAGATGGATGGACAAATGGATGAATCTTTTGATAGATTGGTTAAATGGATGAATTGATAAAGAGGTACTTGAAGATATGAATCTATTCTTTTCTTAGATCTTGATGCAGGACGACTGGCGGTTGCTAAAGCAACTTGGAGCCACTCACACTTTACAAGTTAAGGCAAGAGACTCAAGACAATTAGCCAGTCAATTGAAGAAGTCTTAGGATGTCGTTCGGATCAGACTATTGAATGTTCAGGAGCTCAATCTGCTATTGCTGCAGCCATTTATGTAAGAACAAATGGATATATTATAAGTGTTTTAATGGATGTATAGATATCTCTATAGATACAGTTATGTGATGTATTTACAATAAACACAGATAAATGATTTCCTTAACATCTGTCTATTCAATAGATTAAAACAATAATACTATATTCTATTATAGTAAAGATTACATAGGATGGACCTCTTCTATAGTTATATATAATGGGAACAATATCTTTTTCTAAAATTATTGAAGACCTTATAGTACACTATTGAAAATAGTGGGGGACTTTACTAACAGTCATATGTAAACAATTATGTTACTCACATTAATAGCTTACATTACCAACACAATTACTAGTTAATGTGTTTTGAAAGGATCTATACATTGATATAGTAAGTATGAGTTATGGTATCCAATAGCCATCTGTCATATGACATTTTACTTTGATAAGTTTATATCTCTATATCCCCTTTGTTAGTTGTATAATTATTCTCTACCAGGAATATTGAGTTGTAGATAATAGTTGATAAACATATTCATTGATTATAAAAACAGGAAAATTAGCACCATTGTCAGCATTATATATGTAAACTTCATATGGTGCATATTGTATTAAACTAGTTTTTCAATTCTAAGTGTATGTAGTCACATGACTTGTCCAATAGACATCCATGTGTGTACTTCTTTTGTATGATTGGAGCTGTTGCTATGGAAATGTATAATCTGGTTTAATCATAACTACAAATAGAGCAATCTGATTGGTCAGTTGTTTGCATACATAGGAGAAAGCAGTCATCATTCAAACCATACACACTATTTTTTTAAACCATTGTGTTCTTAAACAAGGTCACAAGGTACAATTCATTTAAACAGTTATTTTAGAATTTAATATGATATAAAGTAAGTCACATACCACAGGTTAAGTTTACATTAATTTTCCTTTGATGCCAAAGAATGTATCCTTGAGTATGGAATGTGATAGACTGTACTTATATCCAATGGTTATAACAGATGTG
Source organism: Gigantopelta aegis (assembly GCF_016097555.1). Lineage (NCBI taxonomy): Eukaryota > Metazoa > Mollusca > Gastropoda > Neomphalida > Peltospiridae > Gigantopelta > Gigantopelta aegis. The sequence goes on from NW_024533031.1 coordinate 3,122, forward strand.
AGTGTTCAGGTGTGTATCGTAAAGGTACATATTTCAGTGTTTATTTACTCTACTGATCTTTGAACTCTATCTGCTCTCCTACAATATTCATATTACATACACTTTTTCTCTTCATATATTAATGTACTATTCCATTGTATTCCATTGTACATAATTTCTATGAGTCATTTCATATTAAGCATTCATTTCTTTTATTGTACATTTATCTCTCATATTAATATACATTTAAACCACATTAATTACTGATTGCTAAACAAGCATGATCATACCATGTGTTAAACATGTGCTATCATATCGGATGATACATTAGAAATGACTCATGACCTCCCTATAATACAGGCACAAATATAGTACAATAGAATAATACATTGAACTGCTTGGGATTGTTCTTATTGTATCAATAGCTATAATCAACTTTATATTCAATTATTCCTAATACCTAATAATAACAGTTATTATAAAAATGGAATCAAGTTACATTCCATTACCACATATTGTCAGGATTACTGATCTGTTCATTGTTATTGTAGTATTGGAATTAAACTAGTTTATATAGACAATGTAGAGTGTGTAATTGCTGACCTAAATAAAGTTATAATCATTTATATTCTGTAATTGTCTCTTGGACTTTTTCTGTAACTTGTATAACTGAAATTGTGCAAGATAATAGACAGTAATATATTAAGAGTAATAATAATATATTAAGTATAGAATAGCATGGATAATACTTTTTATAAACAGCTACTAAATGAGTCTTCCAAATGTTATATATATATATATATATATTTTGTCTGTCTGATGATCGCATAACGCGTGAAACTCGGAGTAACAGCAACACAGCGAGAGCCCTGTTCTTTTGTCCTTTAATTCTGTTCTAACCCCGCTCTGTCTAAACGACATCGAGCACTCTTCAACAGACTTAGATACTTCAGTATATATATATTTAAACAAACAGAGTGTTTCATTTAGAAGACAGACACTATATTTTCTACATTTTTTTTATTTTAAATCTTTAATGATTTGACAGTGTAGATGATATGCATCCATTAACACAACCACTATGTGTCCATTTGTATATGTCCATTTCAAATTATCACACACACCTCTTTATTCATTATTACAACTATTTGTCCATTTTACACTACTATCTGTCCATTTTACACTACTATCTGTCCATTTTACACTACTATATATCCATTTAGGCCACTCGTTCTGGTGGTGTATTAGTGTTAGTTGGTCTCGGAACTCCTGAAATTGAGATCCCCATAGTTGACGCTAGTATCAGAGAGGTTGATATCAGAGGTATATTCCGCTATTGTAACTGGTAGGTAATCCATCTGTCCATCTATATTTTATCAATCTATCACATTCTACCATCATTCACCAATGTACCATTCATCCATCCATCCATTCACCAATGTACCATGTCATTCATCCATCCATTCACCAATGTACCATGTCATTCATCCATCCATTCACCAATGTACCATGTCATTCATCCATCCATTCACCAATGTACCATTCATTCATCCATCCATTCACCAATGTACCATATCATTCATCCATTTATTAATTTAATAATCCATTTATCTCTCTTGAGGTCATATTATAATAAATATTATTACTTCCTTGTCAGATGTCAATGTCTCTTCCTTTTTTTTTAGTCAGTCATAGATCCATTTACCTATATTGGTATTGTATTAGATCATATTCCTTTTTATGGTCATTATCATAATATATCAGTTGTTTTAGTGGCCTCAGTTAGTTGGTAAAAGGCTGATGGTCTTATGATATAAAGTTTAATAAAATTCTTAGAATTATTTTAGTTAGCAGTACCACTAAAATTCTTTTTAAGGCTTGCACATAATGATAGTATATTTTAGGACAATAGGCTCTTAACAAATTAACTTATTTGTTATTGTAAGAAATAACAAGCTTGTTGAACAGCTATAAACGAATTACCTTGTCATTGTAGTCTTGTGACTTCGATAATAGTATAGTCATTGTTTTAATGTAGGAGGTATCCTATCATTAATCATTTGTTTGCTATAGAGACAACTCATACCCCCTCATTGATTACCTTAGCAACGTACAATACAATAGAAATTATATAACAAAATATAATCAGTATATTCTACTTATTCATCATCATCTCTCTATCATTAGTTACCCTATTGCTCTGGATATGGTAGCCTCTGGTAAAGTCGATGTCAAGCCACTTATCACACACCATTATGAATTGGAACAATCCCTCGAGGCGTTCCAACGAGCTAAAACAGGAGAGGGTGGAGCTATTAAAGTCATGATACACTGCGGAAAATAAACTGGACACTTCTCCTTTATATAAGTCATGTGACTTGTAGGTAATGTCATGTGACCAGTTACAACCTATTGTTAATTTATTGTCCTTTAAATTGAATAATAAATATTAATTCAGCTGTTTAATTTGTTGTTAGGAACAAATACTCAACATAGTAATCCTAAAATAACTAGAGATAATGTCATTACTTGCACCACACATGAAACAATTTGTACAATGACCATTACTATCAGGTAATGATGTCAACAATGTACCCACTACCACAACAAGGAACCACCCATAACCACAAACCAACATGTACATATTTGCATGTAATACATGTATAATATGTTCATGTTTACATACATGTGTTGTATAGGAGGACTCCATAATGTCATAAACATACTTGTATTGTCATCATAACTTTAAATAAATGCAATAAACAAATAATGATGTAATAATAATAGGGAGTGTATTACTAGATATATATATATATATATAATATATATATATATATATATATATATATATATAGTATATTACTAGATGTAAATTCCCATAGTTTATCATGATGACATAATTGTAACTAAATGATGTAAACATGATTAAAATATAAAAATAGTACTACAGATAATTAAATTGGTTATCTAAATAGAAAAAAAAGATTTTCCTTATTTCTTTTTATCAGTTATCTTATCTCTAACCACATCCACTATTACCACCTTCTATATCCAACAACTACTACTACTAATATAGTACTACTATATTATTATATATGGTACTATATTAGTATATATATTGAACTATAATACTATATGTAATGAATGGTTTAATTTTCAATGAAGTATATGTAAAGATTTGTAAGAAAGATAAAAACAAATGATGTCATTAGGTAAATGGATAGATGGATGGATGGATGGATGGATGGACAGATGGATGGACAGATGGATAGATAAACAACACAATGGATTGTTTACATGGCCTACGATCTCAGACACTAATTTCATTATTAATTAATATGTATTAAATAAACGTGATGTTATGTTGTGACTCCACACTTACTTAACTCATAATATTACAATAAAGTATGTTTACATAGTCTACATATTAGGACAACGTTATCATCGATTTTAAGAAATATTACAATAAGAAACTTTATGACCAATGTCCTTTCTTCTTAATGATCAACATTGATATCATATAATTATGACAATATGATAAATGACATAATTAATCGGATAACCCCTAATTATAATAAAAAATTACATGATCGTTATGGTATTTAAGATCATTATCACAGTATTATACAACCTCTATATTGAAGACACCTCTATATAAAGAATGCAGGTCCCCAAGGTCACAGAAGTGTCCACTGAGAGGTTTATCACACTATGCAATAAACATCTCTAATGAATACTTCCTTGAACTTGGGACTGGCAGTCCTTAGTATAGAGGTTGTATAATACACTAAAATATTAGGAACTATATGTGTGTCCAGTATAGAGGGTACACGTCCTCCATAGTGACCTATACGCTATGTCATATTACAGTTATGACATCATTATTGTAAATATAGTTTCTGATGTCATATTACAGTATATGACATCATTATAATAAAGATGGTTTCTGGAGTAATACAACTCTTATGTCAACATTAAGACCAGTTTGTGTGGCTGACAGTGTCTGGAATGTTTAAAAGTTTGAAGTTTAGAGTTTCAATGTCAACGTTATAAACAAACTTTAACACAATTAGATCTTGTATGAGTTCTAGCTGATGAAATACTTATTACTTTAATGCATTTCCTTTTGAAAAATAATATTAGATGTTCATATAAAAAAAAAGAATACATTTTTGTCAAGGAAAGTCAAGAGTAAAGATAAAGGGTGTGTTCTTAGTTAATTAATAGTTAATTAATCTATAATTAGTTCATCTACTGCCCAATCTTCATAACTGGAGTCTGGTAAAAATCGACGAATGATTATCGGAACTTTCTTAGCTCTGAAACAGACAGATTAAAACAGACTTATTCCTATACTCTATTATTAGTCTCATACTCATTCCATTAACTTATTGACTGGTATGGGTCTCAGTTAAAGAATGGGTATGTATCTCATAATGTAATGAATGTATAAAGAATGAGTATGAGTCTGATAGAATGAGTATGAGTCTATATAGTCTTACTTGAGTTCTTTCATTGCAATTTTAAGTGGATCAGTTTCTCCCTCCAACTCTACCATCACTGGTGCCCCATACTATAAGATAAACAGAAGTATGAAATGGATGCATGGACATGTGAAATGGATGAATGATCAGTGTAAAGAGCAATACAAAATGGATGGATATTAAAGGAGAGAAAACGAAATGGACGATCATTTATTGGATATACTACTGGTAATCACATGAGATGGAGTAATTGATTGTTAAATAGGATATCTATTTGATCATGTAAAGGGGTACACGGCAATGTAGTAATAAGGGACTTGCAGTACATATATGGTGTAACTTTACTATCAAATTATTATAAGACAGTAAATATATTATAGTATCATATTTCATTGAGAGACTAGTATAATATTAAAGAAATCGTATCAAGTTTAGTTTCAAAGATATTAGCGGTTTCATCCTGTGCCTTGTGTTAACTATCACATTATCTCACATCTGATATCACCTTGACCCATTTCCTTTAAAGGATATCAGGTCGGAGAGAATTATGTCTAAATTAGTTAGTAGTAAAACTATACATTGAAATAATACATGATTCCACGCATATAGAATGAATGACTAAAAGAATAGATGCATATGATAATATAGGATAGGACACTATGTTGAATGACTGGTTACTTGGAAGGATGAATTGACAGAAGGGTGGTTGAATACAAGGATGCTAGTTGATTGGATTAATTTTAAACCATTAATTAAAAGGACATATTTACAACACCAGGCATTTAACGAGTCAATGTTTACATAATAAACATTTAAAATTCGTCTTATTAACAATGACCTTCAGACTTCTCAGACCCTTACAATTTATGATGTAAGGAACAAAAACACCCTTACATAATTATCACCGTTATCTTCTTAGAAATGTATTACATTTATAGAACTTCACAGTAACCATAAAACGTCAGTTCCTCAGTGTTAAACTTTAATTGTATTAGATGTCTTCAGGTACACCAATAATACTGTCACTGTTCAACTTTAATACAATAACAAATTTACTATATATATAATATAGTAGTAGTATTAATACATTTACTATATATATAATATAGTAGTATTAATACATGTACTCTGTATATAATATAGTAGTATTAATACAAGTACTATATATATAATATAGTAGTATTATAATACATTTACTATATATATAATATAGTAGTATTAATACAAGTACTCTATATATAATATAGTAGTATTAATACATTTACTATAAATATAATATAGTAGTATTAATACAAGTACTTATGCATATAATGTAGTGATGTTACTGTAAAAACAGAAGCTGTGATGTGACTCAGCAAGCTGTTTAAGTGCCAAAATAAAAAAGGCTTCCTACTCATGTCCTGTATGTGCCAAAAATGACTAGTGTAAAGGAAATATCAAGATAATTCTAATTCTATAAGAATATTATTTCAGCTTCTATAATGAGTACATCCTTCCTAATTAAGATAATTTTCAGAGGCACCATAGTGTCTGACATAGAAGGATTTCACTCACTCATGCTGTCACTATAAACATGCTTTCTCACAACTTCTATCAAACATCTTTTTACTACAAAAATGTAGTCAACATTAAAAGTCTATAACTAAATCAATTAGAAAGTACTATTATTTTGTATTAATAGAAATTATGAAAGAAATTGCCAAGAGTAGCTTTCAATTTCAATATTATTTTCCATTATTTGCTAAATTAGATACCTAATTTGTAGTGCTCTTGTCCCCAGGACTCTAGCTCTCTCATACTTTGTCATATAGGGCGTGGTTGTCCGTTGATCAGGAGGAACAGCTCGACTCTCTTCAGCTAAAACAAAGAATATATTAATAATCACAGACCATGAGGTTTCCATAGCAACTAGAATTGTGATATTGAGTTGCTATATAAAGTATTCTTTTCAGAATATCACTCTAAAATTCCCACAAACAAATAGTTCAATGTTTTTATTACCAGCCACATTTATCTGTTAGACATAGTAACTCAATAGTCTTGTTTCTTACTACAAGGAATGATATCATGTAGGGTGCATATCCATGTATTAAGATACATGTCTGTATATTTAGGGTTAAATATAATAGATTACATGACTATGTAAACATTCTTTAAATATTATCTCACGCTCTCTGTCTATGCAAACAATAATAGTAACACTGGTTAACCTTTAAGGTGAATAATTTACATGTGCAATATAATTAGAGCATATCATTAATTTTGTTTTATTGAAGTTTGTGAGAAAATTGTTACTATTAACACAATCCTACACATGTACTCTAAAATTCTATTGTTACAAAACAATACACAACATTTAATGTATTATGTGAATGTTACTGTAATGGAACCAATTAAGGAACACCTTACATATTTAGGACACTTATTCTAGTCCATACTAATACTTATTATTTTATTATATTATTTAACCTCTATATTGACAACACCTCTATATTAAGGACAAATATGAATGTTATTATAATAAAACCACTTAGGGATACCTTACTGATTTAGTATTGTTTTAGTCACATACCTGAAGTGTATTATACAACCTCTATACATTAAGGACACTTGTTCTAGTCCCATAATAATACTTTAGTGTATTATACAACCTCTATATTGAGGACACTTGTTCTAGTCCCATACTAATACTTTAGTGTATTATACAACCTCTATACATTAAGGACACTTGTTCTAGTCCCATACTAATACTTTAGTGTATTATACAACCTCTATATTGAAGACACTTGTTCTAGTCCCATACTAATACTTTAGTGTATTATACAACCTCTATATTGAGGACACTTGTTCTAGTCCTATACTAATACTTTAGTGTATTATACAACCTCTATACATTAAGGACACTTGTTCTAGTCCCATACTAATACTTTAGTGTATTATACAACCTCTATATTGAGGACACTTGTTCTAGTCCTATACTAATACTTTAGTGTATTATACAACCTCTATACATTAAGGACACTTGTTCTAGTCCCATACTAATACTTTAGTGTATTATACAACCTCTATATTGAGGACACTTGTTCTAGTCCTATACTAATACTTTAGTGTATTATACAACCTCTATACATTAAGGACACTTGTTCTAGTCCCATACTAATACTTTAGTGTATTATACAACCTCTATATTGAGGACACTTGTTCTAGTCCTATACTAATACTTTAGTGTATTATACAACCTCTATACATTAAGGACACTTGTTCTAGTCCCATACTAATACTTTAGTGTATTATACAACCTCTATATTGAGGACACTTGTTCTAGTCCTATACTAATACTTTAGTGTATTATACAACCTCTATACCTTAAAGACACTTGTTCTAGTCCCATACTAATACTTTAGTGTATTATACAACCTCTATATTGAGGACACTTGTTCTAGTCCCATACTAATACTTTAGTGTATTATACAACCTCTATACATTTAAGGACACTTGTTCTAGTCCCATACTAATACTTTAGTGTATTATACAACCTCTATATTGAGGACACTTGTTCTAGTCCCATACTAATACTTTAGTGTATTATACAACCTCTATACATTAAGGACACTTGTTCTAGTCCCATACTAATACTTTAGTGTATTATACAACCTCTATATAAGGACACTTGTTCTAGTCCCATACTAATACTTTAGTGTATTATACAACCTCTATATTGAGGACACTTGTTCTAGTCCCATACTAATACTTTAGTGTATTATACAACCTCTATACCTTAAAGACACTTGTTCTAGTCCCATACTAATACTTTAGTGTATTATACAACCTCTATATTGAGGACACTTGTTCTAGTCCCATACTAATACTTTAGTGTATTATACAACCTCTATACATTAAGGACACTTGTTCTAGTCCCATACTAATACTTTAGTGTATTATACAACCTCTATATTGAGGACACTTGTTCTAGTCCCATACTAATACTTTAGTGTATTATACAACCTCTACATTAAGGACACTTGTTCTAGTCCCATACTAATACTTTAGTGTATTATACAACCTCTATATTGAGGACACTTGTTCTAGTCCCATACTAATACTTTAGTGTATTATACAACCTCTATACATTAAGGACACTTGTTCTAGTCCCATACTAATACTTTAGTGTATTATACAACCTCTATATTGAGGACACTTGTTCTAGTCCCATACTAATACTTTAGTGTATTATACAACCTCTATACATTAAGGACACTTGTTCTAGTCCCATACTAATACTTTAGTGTATTATACAACCTCTATATTGAGGACACTTGTTCTAGTCCTATACTAATACTTTAGTGTATTATACAACCTCTATACCTTAAAGACACTTGTTCTAGTCCCATACTAATACTTTAGTGTATTATACAACCTCTATATTGAGGACACTTGTTCTAGTCCCATACTAATACTTTAGTGTATTATACAACCTTCTACATTTAAGGACACTTGTTCTAGTCCCATACTAATACTTTAGTGTATTATACAACCTCTATATTGAAGACACTTGTTCTAGTCCCATACTAATACTTTAGTGTATTATACAACCTCTATACATTAAGGACACTTGTTCTAGTCCCATACTAATACTTTAGTGTATTATACAACCTCTATACATTAAGGACACTTGTTCTAGTCCCATACTAATACTTTAGTGTATTATACAACCTCTATACATTAAGGACACTTGTTCTAGTCCCATACTAATACTTTAGTGTATTATACAACCCTCTATACATTAAGGACACTTGTTCTAGTCCATACTAATACTTTAGTGTATTATACAACCTCTATACATTAAGGACACTTGTTCTAGTCCCATACTAATACTTTAGTGTATTATAATCTCCATATTAGACAAAGTGTCTAATAATTGAAGTTATGACAACTTACTCCCTATTTGTAAATTTCTCTAATGTATACTAAATATATTATAACAATTAGTCTAACAATCAATCTGGTCTTTCAATTTGTATAAACAATATAAATATTTATAACAACACAATAACTATAATAGAGTACCTATACATAGTGCAAATGACTGTTGAGTCAATTGTGTTGCTAGGCAATGATTCACAAACATTGGAGTTTTTAGTTTTAGCTGAATGGAGTTGTCAAATTATTTTTCCTGTTTACAAACATTATTAAGAACTCTATTGTGTCTGAACAATTTAATAAACAGGATATTAATATTAATTGGATAAAATTAATGAATATTTTAAATATATATTTTTAAAGATCCTACTTTGAGGCAATATTTCTATCGTTTCTTCATGTTCATGATCTTCCTCGCCTTCCTCCTAGAAAAAATGGACATATACTTATATAAAATAGATGCATAGCCACGATATAGTTTAGATAAATGGATGTATGTGTTAAAAATGGACAGATACTACTCGTCCATAATCTTACTCCTATTTCTTCCATATCGTCCATAAGATCATCTTCTCCTCCACTAAAGTCGTCCATACTAACGAAAATTAAAGAAATAACATACAAAAATTATTTAAAGGTCCTTAACTCACTCTGCCATCTTGAGACACGTGGACAGTATATGTTAATTGTTTATCGCGATTACGCATTTGTGGGCGTGGTTTCTATTGTTTTGTTATCGGGATACTTCAGATCGATGGACGATGAGCGCTATAAAGAGGAGTAGTCTGGATGATAATAATCTAACAGTGCCTTCTTTGCTAACCACGAGAAGCCATCCCAGTCCAAAACTTTCTCGACACCAATTAACGCTCTCTAGAGACGCAAGAAACGAAGGAATACCGCAAGTTATCGTCATGTCTGCGCCAAGTACGTTATCTCCTAACACTCAATTGTGTCCGTTTGCGAAACAAGCGAACAATACGATGGAGCTGCGTCTTCCAGCAAATGACAGCCGTAACACAGTTCAGCATCCGTCCACTTTGTCTCTACTAACTCCTCCAACTCCAGCTAAAATTGGTTCCTCTAGTCTAGCACCAAACAAGACAAAAACTTCAAAAAGAGTCCACCTTGGACCAGGTTGTGGAATGCTGGATTGGATACGACTTTGCAGAAATACACCGACATGGCTGGCACTGGAGGTGTCCCAAAATCGGTTACTGAGGAAGAATTGGCACGTCATTGCACTGAAGACGATGCCTGGACTTGTTACCAAGGTATCATAGCAACAATTCATAAGCTATCAGTTTGTAGCTAAAATTTATAACATATTGTGTGTGCATCCACGCATGTACTCTCCTATTCATTCAACCATTCACTTTTTTCCCCTTTTCCTAGGCAAGGTTTATAACATCACTCATTACTTTAAGTTTCATCCTGGTGGAAAATGTGATCTCCTTAGAGCAGCAGGCAAAGACTGTACTATCCTCTACAATGATGTAAGTATCTATAAAAACACTAGGCACTGAGATAGTTCCATTACGCTATGTTATGTGAAGAATGCTACCAGCATAGATCATGTCAGTTGAGGTCATTATAAGCTCTATAATTGTAACTGAACTTATGACATTATGCGGGAAATTAACGGAACTAGGACTGTTCAGTGACTGTCTGTGGTTTTTAATTTTTATTTACTATCAATATTACTAGTAGAAATGAATATTGTAGTAAATGCTAGATGTCTCTCCACTTGTATTAATTGACCCTTTCCACATGTTTAGCAGCCACTCTGGACAAGTGGTCTATAATATGTAGTGTATAATAACTGTTTAAAAGATGTAGAGTAAACTATATGATAATTGTTTCCCTACCAACCCACTCATTTTAATATGCTCTCTCTATCTCTCCAGGTTCATAAGTGGGTCAATATTGAGAGTATGCTAAAGAAATGTTATATTGGAACAATGGCAGTATCTCCTAGGAGAGACAGCTTAACAACAAGTAGTAAGTTAACTATTTCCCACATCATCTAATCCACTATACTAACTATGGTTAACCATGTCTCATTGCACATACCATTATTTTCCTCTATTGTCTAGGGACTCGATCAGATTCACTGACTGTACCAAAACCAATCATTGTTCTTAATGGTAAGTCCAATACACACATTACATATACTGATACCAATATATGTTAATGTACATAATACCTTGTTTTCTTGTTTTTGTTTGACTGAATTTTTTTTTGTAATCACCTTATCTTCTACAAATATACTTATATAATTCAATAATATGATATATAATACTAGTCATAGTAACCAATGGTGTTAACCGCAGACGTATATCGTATTATAGAACTAACATTAGTAGAATATTTGTCAAGGGTCTTGGCCAACTTGAATTAAGAGGCTAATAAAGAAGCCTTTTTTAGTATAGGATTATTATATAGTGGTAGTGTTTTAACACCATCACAAGATCTGTTTGATGTTGTTATAACTATAATAGCACCTTTATATGTGTGAGTACTGTGTAGCACTTAATGTAAGTATCACTGCTATCAGGAGATCTAGATACAGTAAATGTTTTTTACATTGATAAGTAAATTCTGGCTAAATAGCATGCTTCCTTGTGTTATGTATCTCTCCATTAAAATAACATGTATTTATTATGTGTTATATATATTTATCAATTGAAATAACATGTTTTTGTCCATATAGGTATAAACAGGTATGCTGTTGCCAAGAGGGAATCAGAATCCAGTGATGGTACGTTATTATACATATATATACAAGTGATGTTGATATCATGTACTTGTATTAAGTGGTCTGATATCATGACATGTTTGCTACAGGGTTTCTTGCCACATCAAAGAACCAGTGTGAAACCCTTAGGGTATATTTGTCTTGTTTATTTAATATATGGTCATTTAGTAGGTTTATACAAATGTTGTTAGAATTATAGATATATTTAGCATCAAAATGATATTTTGAATTCTTTGTGGCTTTTCAGTAATGTGTAATTATTCATACCATACCTTGTAGTTATTCATAGTAGTTTTCTATTTTATTGATCTTTAAATTCTTACATTTACCACACAGATGCCAGTGTCCATTCTCCTCAAAGTCCAGTCAATCCTCCATTTCATGTATCCGAGGAGACCGACTCAGCTGCTGCTATCATTGTGGTACCTCCCTCTCCCATCAGGAAGAACTCTGATGCCCAACGTCCATCTGTACCACGATGGGATTGGTATCAGACGGAGAAGAATATTTTTATTCATGTCTTTACACATAATAAGGTATAGTAAAAAATGGATAGATAAAATGAAGTAATGGATGCATAGATGGAGGAATGGATGCATAGATGGAGAAATGGATGCATAGATAGAGAAATGATGCATAGATAGAGAAATGGATGCATAGATTAATGAATGGATGTTATTATTGGACTAGATTACATGTCAGCAGGATATAGAAAGTAATAGTAGATATGTCTGTGGAATGATAGTTATCTTATTAATAGTTAAAGGATGTAATATCATCGTTTGTTTACACTTAGACCATACGAGATACTGATATTGTTCTTGATATCAGAGGACAAAGACTAGAGGCCACTGTCCTCTTAGACAATTGGTTCTATCAGCTTGAAATGGGTATGTCCATTACATCTCATGTATTGTCCATTTGTATTTATATGCATCCATTTAATAATTATTTAAACTTTTTTATGTGTCCATTTTTATTTATTTTTTTTATTTTTTCAATATAGCTCTTCGTCATCCTGTCACCAAATCACAAGGTAATAGTCAAAGCATTTTAATGGATGCATGTATGAATAATGGATGAATGATCATGTGGAATGTGCATGTAGGATGACACAGCAAATTATGAATTATTGTACAAACTTTTAAATAACTGTCTAGTTAAAGAATGTAGTCTGATTCTACGGGTTTTTTTTTTATTTCTCTCTAGTTAATATCCATTCTTCAAAAATTGAGATACAACTAACTAAAGGAAATGGGAACATCCAATGGGATTCCATCGGAATTACATTACCAAGCAATGATCAAATGATTGCCGTCAGTAACAAAGGTCAGCACTTGGCACAGACTATACAGATAATAATATGATGTCATTAGTATTCCTACATGTTACATCCTCTATAATAATTATCACATACTGATAAGTAGAGTGTATCATTAAGAAATAACCTTAGGATATTACCCACAATACTTTGTTATTGTCATTTGAATATAATTGTTATCAAAATATTAATTCCTCCCCAAATTTAATTCATATATATATGTTTCTTTCATATTTATAGAACGAAGTTATCGCGAATGCACAGTCTCCTCTATTGAAGACATTACCCATGACACTAAACTATACACACTCACCCTCCCTTCTACCACACATATGTCAGTGCCTGTTGGTCACCATATCACCATTAAAGCTGGCAATAAAGGTGGGTGTGGTCTACATACCATAACTGAATACATTGTACACCTGTGTGCATAAACACATGTAGTGGTCTGTTGTCATGGTAACATTTAATTAAATTTGTATTCTTTAATTAATTGAATTAGAATGTTTGTCATTTTCAAAGACAGTGGGAAAATCCATGATTCCTTTGTAATTATCTCTAATTAATTGAATTGTTATTTTACTTAATTACATTTATTAAATGTTATTTTCATAGGTCATGAGGTTGAAAGAAGTTATACTCCTGTACAGCCACTAAACTCCACCTCCTCGTTACCTTCCTCGCCAATTCAATTAATGATAAAACTCTATCCTGATGGTGTCATGTCTCAACATTTAGCAAAATTAAAAGAAGGTAACCATAGCAACCTCTTATTTATCTAATGTTCTAATGTGTGTATAGTTAGTACCCTATACATTATGTAAGTATATACATCCCACTGTGTGTACATATAGTTAGTACCCTATACATTATGTAGGTGTATACATCCCACTGTGTGTACATATAGATACCATATCAGTGTTCACACGTACCCGTATAATCCCCCTGTATAGGCAAGCAACCTTAGTACAGTACGATATAATGATTGATCTTCCTGTTTTTTTTGGCAAGACAAGACATATTGCGTCTCTTTTATCAATTTGTTAATCTATTTTGTAGGTGATGTTCTCAACGTTAGTAATCCTGAGGGTACATTTGATGTTAACAGACTTCAAAGTGTGACTGAGGCCGTACTTATTGCAGCTGGATCAGGTAATTGCGACCACACTAGACCATAGTACTATTAGACCAATGTACCATTAGACCATATACCAATACATGATGCACCAATGTACCATTAGACCCATTGATACAACATGTACCATTAGACCATATTACCAATCTCTTATTCTCCAGGTTTTACTCCAATGGTACGTGTTGCACAACAATTATTATCTCTCTCAACATCAGAGGAGAAGAGAAAAACTCAGTTGATATTTGCTAATAAAACAGAAAAAGATATAATTTTGGAAAAATGAATTGGACACTTTACATAAATCACATGACAAGTAAGTGATCCTTTACATCGCTATATTAATTAATAGATAATTAAGGGGTTACCTCTTCACCACAAATTATTAAATTATAAACATAATAATTATCAGTAAATTACTAGGGGTTACCTCTTTCTTATAGTTTCACTACAACACACATATTATCAGCTGCTGACAAGTCATGGTCAGGATTACGCGGGCGTGTCTCTGCTGATCTTTTACGCACTCATCTCCCAAACTCATCACATGATAATCTCCTCGTCTGCGTCTGTGGTCCCCAGCCATTTACTACAGCTGTCAGTGCTGCTTTATTAGATATGAATATTCATGAGAACCTCCCTTCATGTATTTGATTAAACCCACCCATCTTCATGTTGACCACGCCCACACATTCTTCATGTTTCATAATCATCGAACCTGTTCAAAATAATATAATGAATTATTTTTATTTTAATTAGTATATATTTATTAATAAATGATTTATGTCAATTGTATTTATTGTTTGTGATCCCATTAATTAAAATTGTTATTATTTTCTTTTTAATATAATAATGATTAATTAATTAAGTATATATTGTACATTATTTTATTACTTATCAAAATATATACAATAATTAATTAATTAATATTTTTTATATTAATATAACCTATTATATTGAAGTGATCATACATTATATTTTTTGAAAAAAGTATTTTTATCAACTATCTATCAGAATATCATGGACACTATGAGGTTGTTATGATATTATAATATATAGCACTAATATTCATGATAAATGAGGATTTCTTCTATGAAGTATATATTTCACAAAATGAGAGACAAATGATGTCCAACACTCTTCCCTTTGACTGTAAAGTATTTTGTCTGTTTGTTTCAATTTAATGTTGTGTTACCATAGCAACATATATAATTGCCTCATTTGGATTGGTTGCCATTGGTTACTATTATTTGTATATTAATTTGATTATTGTTTTATTAAATAAAATACAGGGACATTTAATTATTTGATGATAATTACAACAGCTGAATTGTAGACAGACAGAGGATGACATATAAATAACGTTCATGATGATGATGACGTAGACTGAAAGAGAGGATGTTTAGATTGTGATGTAATAAGTTCTTGAATAGCTAGACGTTTGGTAGCTATAATATCATCAGGAGCCCACTGGTCACCTTCAGGTAAACGATTCTTTTCTTTATAAAACTAAATAAATAAACAATTGTTTATAATATATTATTTAAAATTGTTTACTACATTATTTACTTATCCATTTGTTAATTATCTAATTAATGTCCATTAGCTAATTTGTTTTATTCCATCCATAGCATCCATCCATCCATCCATCCATTCATCATCCATCCATCCATCCATCCATCCATTCATCCATCCATCCATTAATCCTTACCTTAAAGAGTTGTTCAGTATATGTTAATAAATATACTCCACAGTCATAACTATTATTTTGACCAGGAGCCTATTATTATAATAATAAATTATATAATCTATATACAACTTACTGCTGGACAATCAATAGGAAGTTTACTAAAGTCTCTCTCTGTACTATATTTACTGCGATATTCATGTGTAAGGTATCTAATGGATAGATAGATAGAAGATAGATAGATAGAAGATAGATAGATAAGTTAGATCGACAGATAGATAATATGATAGATAAGATAGATTGATTGATAGATAGATAGATAGATAAGATAGATTGATTGATAGATAGATAGATAAGATAGATTGAGATAGATAGATAACTAGATTGATAGATAGATAATAGATATAGATTGATAGATAATAGATTGATTGATAGATAGATAAATTGATTGATAAATAGATAAGATTGATTTGAGATAGATAGATAAGATAGATGATAGATAGATAATAGATAGATTGATTGATAGATAATAGATAATTGATTGATTGATAATTGATAGATAAATAGATAGATTGATTGATTGATAGAGATAAGATAGATTGATAGATGAATAGATAGATTGATGATAGATAATAATAGATTGATTGATAGATAGATAAATTGATGATAAATAGATAAGATTGATTGATTGATAGATAGATAAGATAGATTATAGATGATGGATAGATAGATAAGATATTGATAAGATAGATAAGATAGATTGATAGATAGATAAGATAGATTGATTGATAGATAGATAAATTGATTGATAAATAGATAAGATAGATTGATTGATTGAGATAAATAGATTGATTGATAGATAGATTAGATTGAATTGAATAGATCGATTAAGATAGATAAAAGAATGGAGATATAAGTGGTCATATACTTTCAATATTACAAGACATACTTCTTAAGATTTGCACCAACTCCTCTTCTTCTAACTAACATAGAATCTAACACTAATATACAGGGTCTATGTAATATATGAAGTACTTACAAAATCAACTGTTTATGTTAAATACCTAATAGATTGATGTTCTGATGATTCATCATGAACTAATGAGGCAGGTGGAGTCATCTAATGAAGGGGTGGAGCTTGAATTTATCAGTTCAATGTCAGGAATAGAACTAGTAACTAAGTTCGCCTCTGAATTGACATTGTCACAAGCCACACCCCCTTCCTCCAAAGGTTGACTCTCCTCTATCACATCAATGTTAGGTGTTTTCACTTCAACTTCCATTAAAGATGATTCATCACTGTTGCCTAGCAACTCCTCCTCTTCAATAAGTACAGTATGTACATCATTTTTTAGTTCAGGTTTCTCTTGCTTTAGCAATAGTTCCCACTTCTTCAGGATCCAGTCCTTTTGGCTCCACCTCTTTCTCTTGTGGCTCCATCCTTTGGCTCCACCCCTTTTGCCTCCACCCTCTTTCCACCTCTTTCTCAGCTCCACCCCTTCTGTCACTTCATTCAAAGTGACTATGTTAGGTTTTTTAATTCTCTTTGTTGATAGACGTTTTCTTCTTTTTTCTTTTGTTTGTATTACTAGTAGTTGGTGGTTTTTGTATTATACAATCTGGATCATAAGAACCTGGAGATACAATAACAGCCAAGAACCAATGAGCCCTAAATGGACACATGAAGTCAATAATGGATCAATGAATTATTCAATGGACACATGGAAAAGCCAATGGATCATAAATAATAGAAGAATAGAATAGAATCAATAGAAGTACTACTAGTTAGCTGTAATAGATACATACCTGTAACATACTGGTACGAGAATCATCTTTTTGTCAAATATATTAATACTTTTAGTCCATGATTTAACACGAACATGTAATCTCTCTGGTGTACTATATAAAGTGATAGATGAATACTGGTAGATAGACAGATTGGATAAAGAAATAGTTAGAGAGATAAGTGATGAGAGCTAGCTAGATGGATGGACAAACTAAGATCCTCTGACATTAACTTACTTTTTTACATTTACATCATCTTTTCTAGGATCAAGTAGTCTACTGTAGAAGAAAGAGTTAAAAATATGAACATCATCACGTTTGTCTTCTAGATCATTCCATAAATACCTAAAATATAGTACATGTAGAAATGATTTCGTACTATTATAATATATTATTGTTTAAGTTTAGCCTTGTACTTACAATAGATAGAATTTAATGATGTTATCATTAAGGTACTCTCCATCTTGTAAACATTCTAAATCAGATCCTGTTATTGACAGGACAGTACGACTAACATTTGGTTTGTAGGATAGTACACTAGGGAGGAGGGAGGGAGGGGAGGGAGAGAGAGAGAGAGAGAGAGAGAGAGAGAGAGAGAGAGAGAAGAGAGAGAGAGAGAGAGAGAGAGAGAGAGAGAGAGAGAGAGAGAGAGAAGAGAGAGAGAGAGAGAGAGAGAAGAGAGAGAGAGAGTGATATTAATTCATCCATCTACTCACAGTTCATCACCAGGGATATCAAGTTTAGGCACTACATGTATTAAAGTAACTGGTCTAGTATTAGATGGTTTTTTGTCAATGATCTTGTCTGAGGACGATGTATTTCATCAACTGGTAGATCACCTAATGGATTCTCATTATCTATAATAATAATAATAATAATAATAATAATAATAATAATAATGTTATTATTGTTAAGAGTATATCATTACTTATAATAGTATTAATGTACGTGTCAATATTATTTACCCCTTCTACTTCAAATATTCTTTCTCTTCTGGTGTAGTTGTTGCTATATCAAGTAGACTTTGTGCTTCTTGTGAGCTAAATGGATAATTGAGGGGGGTGGGGGATTAAGTGGGTGTGGTAGTTATTAATTAATACCTTATTTCCTCTAAGTGTGGTCCTTTGTTTACAATAAACTGTAAGAAAAAAAACATGTCGTTACATAATCTGTCCATTACAAGTTATACATCCAATATTACAAGTTATACATCGATTATTACAAGTTATACATCCATTATTACAAGTTATACATCCATTATTACAAGTTATACATCCATTATTACAAGTTATATATCCATTATTACAAGTACCTCTTTCATATTACATATTGTAATGTCATCTAACTTTCTGTTAAGTTTTAATAAAAACAAAATGTCTGGATTCTAAAAAAACATTACATCATTAAATAAAATAAATTTAGTAATATTTAATACAATTTTAAAGTTACTTACATCATATTTTAATATAAAATACATTATGAAATCTTAATGTATTAATTAATATTAATACATTATATAATATATTATATTAATATTAATATTAATGTATAATGTATATCAACACTTTATACAAGAAATATGACATACATACCTTCTGTGGTCATTAGGTTTTTCAATTTGAGTCCTGCTTCTACTTTTGTTGATGTTCTTTAAAACTAAGTACATTAAGATATAGTACAATGACCATTGGTATTGTAGAAAGATTTAATTTAATACTGGTTAGCTCATTGTAGCGAAGGTCAAGTTGAACTGTTTGGTTTTTATATTCCCTGCTAATGTAAGACCTTTAGAGTCAACCTAAAGAGAGAACATAGGGTTAGTAAATTGTCTGCTCTCTCTCTCTCTCTCTCTCACCTCTACATTCACAGGTAACAAAGTGACATTTCCAAACTGTATTTCAGATGTATCATTCAGTAAATCAATAACATTCCAGTCAGAGGGATCCGATAATGTAGGAGCTGTTGTATTAGAACGTAGAGTGCGCTTGAGTTTAGGTAGGACTTGTTTGATAGAACTAACTGGTTCTTCTTGATCACATTCTACCTCATCATCAAGACACATTGGATCTAGAGAACATGTTATATAGTATATATATGTATGTTTAATATGATAATATAATATTAATATTATAATATTGTATATGTGATGTAGGTTATATACTTTCTATTGAGGAGCCAGGTTTGGGTGGAGCATTAGCAGATTTTAAACGCGGCTTTTTTGCTTGTTGAAGAAATTTAGTAGGATCCTCATGAGACTCTAAATGGATGAATGAATAAATGATGGACAGAAAAATTGATAAATAGATATATATATAATAGTATATAATATATATTATAATATAATATAATATATATATAATATATAATGGTCATATAATAATGTGTTATTAATGGTCTAACTTGCATAAAAACGTAATGGATGTCTGCGTAAATTTTCTGTAGTAAAAATTATGACAATTATAAATCTATTCTGATCTCACTGACCTTTCTTGATACTAGTAGATGACTTTGAATTTTGTGATTTTTTTCTATAATAGAAAAAAATTACCTGTCCATCCATCCATCCATCCATCCATTCATCTATCTATTCATCCATCCATTCATCCATCCATCCATCCATCCATCCATCCATCCATCCATCCATCTATCCATCCATCCATCTATCCATACCTTTTAATCCACTGTGATTGTTGTGGTACAAACTCCTCATCACTATCTTGTTGTTTAGGTCTTTACTAGCAGTAAGTAATATTGGTCTCCTCTTTTTATTAGCTTCAGTAAATACATCTGTCATTGGTTTTATATAAGGGTTTCTATGTTGTTGTTAAGGTGACTTTTATCAGTGGGTGTGTCCTCCTCTATCAGACAATCAACCTGGTACATTGTCATCGTCACGTTCTTTTCTATTAATAGAGGGAGTGGTCTACTAATATCTGTCCATTTCTTTATTCCATTTTATTCATCCATTTACCAATAAGTAATATAAGTATATATTTAAATAAAGTCTGTTAATCCATTTATATGATCATTTGTCCATTTTGCCTAACAATTCATCCATTCATATCACCATTCACCCATTAATAAAACCATTCATCCATTCATATCATCATTCATCCATTTTCTATCACCATTCATCCATTCATATCACCATTCATCCATTCATACCCATTTCTCTTTCCTCTCACTCCAGAAGTAGACGAAGGGGGTAGACTAGAGTTACCAAGATTAGGTTCAACTTGACGTTGCAATGTCTCCAATCTGCTAACTCTAGTTGATTCAAAAACACCTTTCTCTGCAAGAATACACAATTTAGGTGACTTCATAGTATTAACAGTATTATGAGATGTAATGTTATTGGAGTATAGTGTCTTCATTGTCTGAGATAATAGTTAATGTAGAATCTGTCTTTTTGAATGAAGGAAGAGATTGAGGGAGCACCTGTAATTAATATTAATTAATTAAAAATAATTAGAAGGAAGTAACTTATTAATTAAATAATTACAAGATGTTTGATGTAGAGGTCCTAGTTCTTATAATATAGTTAAGTAATAAAGAGAAGGAAACTCCTGTAATTAATATCAATTAAAAAGCGATTTGAAGGAGGAAGTCCTCAAATATATATAGTCATAGTTTCTTCTCTAGAATTTATTTGCCATTTAATATTAAACTCCACCCACTCTAATTAAACATACATGAGGTTTTACAATGAGCATCATAACTTGTCTCAATACAAGATGATGATGATGGAGGAGATTCTGTTACATCATCAAGTGATTCAAATGAAGGACCTAATGGACTAGTCCTAACTCTCTTAATTTGAGGCTTTAGAGCTAAAGAAAAGAAAGAGAAGTAACATGAAAGAGAGAATGAGAGACAATCTCTTACTATAACCAGATAGAGTTTGTTTTCTGGCCATGATAAGCCATTAGTAGGCGTGGCTTATGAATATTTAACCCTTTAACAATTGTAGTGAGAATCGTGGTTATTCGAAAAGGTTAAAAATACTAACATTATTTAATTTCTTTCTCAATGTCTTCAGGAGGTGGTGGATTAGGTGACGTTCAAGTGGATGCACTACCTTATATAGATCAAGAATATGATGATCCCAACCTTAGAATGCGGTACTGTCACATGACAATCAAATGACATGTACTTATATCACGTGATCCATAGGCCTTACAACTAATAGAAGAGGAGACTAAGCGCTATTGTCCACAAAGAACTATTTAGAATATTTGTCAATACCTCATGACTCATTTGAGTCCCCCGTTACTAAAAATAGAATGGAACGTCTGTCGTCACGGCAACAGATGGACACACTTAGTATGAAGAGGTAGTACTTTATCTCTGAGGGGATGTACCCATTGTCTTTTTGTAGGTATGATTTTACCTCAGCCTGGTGCCGCTCAGAAGAATGATGTGGGGGCGTGGCAGATTGTGTAAATAGTTCTTATGCTCCATTGGAACATCAAATGGAAGGTGGGTGTGATTTGTGTCATGTGACTTATGAGCTATCATGTGACTAGGATTATTAATTTGGAATTGTTTATCTCAATATGAGTAATGAATGGAAATTACATAATGAGTAAGTGTGGGTGCATTATTAAACTAACCACACCCATTGTCACTGAAAACTCCCATTTAATTATTGCTCTTTCTCACATGGTGGATAGAGAGACAAGAGTATTACGATTGTTAAAGTGAGTGATGTCATAATGATGTCATCATGAATTGTCTGATAGGAATCATGTTCAAGAAGTGTGAATTGGCAACGAAAAATGGAACAAACCAACTAGAACACAACTATTGGACTGAATCACCAGTAAGAATGGATAGATAATAATTAAATGGATGAATAGATACTTAGGGTAGAGTAATGTCCATATAGAGAGTGAACAAATAATAAGCTTATTAATATTAATAATTAGAGTTGACAAATGACAAACTAAATGACTTTGTTATTATAATATACTTTGTATCTTTCTTTAGTTGGTACTACTTTAGTTTATAAAATTTTTTTTTAAAATATAAAAAAGAATGTCTCTTCAAAAGGAAATTGACTATCTTCGAACAGAAACTAAAGTACATTTATTTATTACAATGATACTGTTATATAGATTCTATATAGATTCAAACTGTATTTCAGATGTATCATTCAGTCAACGTCCATGACATATCCAGTCAGAGGATCTGATAATGTATGAGATGTTGTATTAGAACGTAGGGTGCGCTTGAGTTTGGGGGGGGTAGATAGGACTGTTTGATAGAACTAACTGGTTCTTCTTGAATCACATTCTACTTCATCATCAAGACACATTGGATCTAGAGAACATGTTATATATATATATATATGTATGGATAATATTAATAATATAATATATATATTATTATATAATATATGTGTGAGTAGTTTGTTTACTTTCTATTGAGGAGCCAGGGTTTTGGGTGGGGCATTAGCATATTTTAAACGCGGCTTTTTTTGCTTGTTAAGAAATTCAGTAGAATCCTCATGATACTCTAAATGCTAGAATGAATAAATGATGACAGAAAAATTGATAAATAGATATATTATATATATGGTCCATATACTATATAATATATCGCATAATATAATATATATATATGGCATATAATAATGTGTTATTAATGGTCTAACTTGCATAAAAACCTAATGGATGTCTGCGTAATTTTTTCTGTAGTAAAAATTTATGACCAATTATAAAACTATCTGATCTCACTGACCTTTCTTGATACCAGTAGATGACTTATGAATTTTGTGATTTTTTTCTATAATAGAAAAAAAATTACCTGTCCTCCATCCAGGGGGCCATCCATTCATCCATGCCATCTATCCATCCATGTCATCTATCCACTCATCCTCATCATCCATCCATACCTTTTAATCCACTGTGATTGTTGTGGTACAAAACTCCTCATCACTATCCTGATTTGTTTAGATCTTTTACTAGCAGTAAGTAATATTGGTCTCTTTTTTATTAGCTTCAGTAAATACATCTGTCATGGTTTTATATAAGGTTTTCTATGTTGTTGGGGTTAAGTGAACTTTTATCAGTGGGCGTGTCCTCCTCTATCAGACAATCAACTAGTACATTGTCATCGTCACTTTCTTTTCTATTAATAGAGGGAGTGGTCTACTATTATCCTGTCCATTTTCTTTATTCCATTTTATTCAACCATTTACCAATAATAATATTGTATATATTTAAATTAGTCTGTTAATTCCATTTATATGATCATTTGTCCATTTTGCCTAACAATTCACCCATTCATATCACCATTCACCCATTAATAAAACCATTCATCCATTTCTATCACCATTCATCCAGTCATATGACCATGCCATTCCATTTCTATCACCATCATCCCATTCATATGACCATTCAATCCATTCATACCCATGGTTCTCTGCTTCCTCTCCGTATCACTGCTCAGAAGTAGACAGAGAAGGTAGACTAGGAGTTACCAAGATTAGGTTCCACTTGACGTTGCAATGTCTCCAATCTGCTAGTCCCAGTTGATTCAAAACACCTTTCTCTGCAAGGATACACATTTAGGTGACTCATAGTATTAACAGTAGTATGATATTAAATAATAGTACTAAGTAGTGTCTTCATTGTCTGAGATAATAGTTAATGTAGAATCTGTCTTTTTGATGAAGGAAGAGATTGAGGGAGCACCTTGTAATTAATATTAATTAATATAATAATTAGGAAAGATAGTGACTTATTATAGTTTAATAATTCACAGACATTGTTTGAGGATTGAGAGGTCCTAGTTCTTATAATATTATGTTAGAAGTATCGAGAAGGATACTCCTGTAATTATAGGTCTAACCGGATTAAAAGCGGATTTGAAGGAGGACTCCGCCAAATATATAGGTCATAGTTTCTCTTCTCTGAAATTTGTTAATTTTTCAATTTAATATTAAAACATCCACCCACTCTAATTCAAACATACCATGAGGTTTTACAAGTGAGCATCATAACTGTTCTCAATACAATATGATGATGGAGGAGGAGAATTCTGTTACATCATCAGTGATTCAATGAAGGACCCACTGACTATATTCTACTCTCTTAATTGGAGCTTTAGAGCTAAAGGCTTTTAGAGCTAAAGAAAAGAGAAAGGAGTAACATGAAAGAGAATGAGAGACATCGGTCTTACTATACCACCAGGATAGAGTGTTGTTTTCTGGCCATGATAAGCCATTAGTAGGCGTGGCTTATGAATATTTAACCCTTTAACAATTGTAGTTGAGATCGTGGTTAATTCGAAAAAAAGGGTTAAAAATACTAACATTATTTAATTTTCTTTCTCAATGTCTTCAGAGGAGTGTGGTGGAGTTCGGTGACCGTTCAAGTGGACGCACTACCTTATATAGATCAAGAATATGAATATGATCCCCCAACCTTAGAGATGGCGTACTGTCACATGACAATCAAATGACCTGTACTTATATCACGTGATTCCATAGGGCCTTACAAACTAATAGAAGAAGAGACTAATCGCTAATCGTCCACACAAGACACTATTAGAATATTTGTCAATACCTCATGACTTATTTGAGTCCCCGTTACTAAAAATAGATGGAACGTCTGTCGTGCACGGCAACGAGATGGAGACCCTTAGTATGAAGAAGGTAGTACTTTATCTCTGGAGGGATTGTACCCTTGTCTCTTTGTAGGTATGAGTTACCTCAGCCTGGTGCCGCTCAGAAGATGATGTGGGGCTGGCAGATTGTGTATTAATTCTTATGCTCAATTGGAACATCAAAATGGAAGGTGGGTGTGATTTGTGATCATTGTCTTACCTATGAGCTGAAATCAAGTTGACTAGGATTATTAATTTGGAATTGTTATCTCAATATGATTAAATAATGAATGGAAATACATAATGAGTAAGTGGGTGAGGATATAAACTAACCACACCCATGGGGGTCACTCCCATTGGAATTTAGGCTCTTTCCCTATGAGTGGTGGAGATAGAGACAAGAGTATTACGATCGTTTAAGTGAGTGATGTCTAATGAATGATGGTCATGAATTGGTCTAATAGGAATCATGTTTCAAGAAGTGAATTGGCAACGAAAAATGAACAAACCAACGTGGGAACACGACTATTGGACTTGAATACCAGTAAGAATGGATAGATAATAATTAATGGTTGTATAGATACTTAGGTATAGTAATGTCCATATAGAGAGTGAACAAATAATAAGCTATTAATATTAATAATTACGATTAATTGACAAATGATGACAAACTAAAATGACATTGTTATTATAATATACTGGGGGGGAAAAAAGGTTGTTCTTTCTTTAGTTGGACTACTTTAGGTTTTATAAAATTTTAAATTGAAAAAGAATGTCTCAATTACAAAGGAAATTGACTATCTTCGAACCAGAACTAAAGAAAAGTACATTTATTATTCATTGTATGATAACTGTTTATATAAATTTGTGTACTATAGGAGTATGATAAGATGGACTCATTAACAGATAGCAAATATACTATGACAATTTCTTTTATTGTTTTTTGATGACTTTTAATGTAATACAGGCTTAAAGTTATTATAATAGAATATAAACACAATATAAGTGGGCCAGAAATGCATACCTATTTAATATATATTCATATATTGTATTAGTAACCTTACTTAGCAAACAGACTGCATAAGTAGTTAATCTGGTGTTAACTATTACAGTCCTTTATTGCCACATTAAGTTGACTTTGACAAGACATTTTGAAAACTAAATAATGAATGAACCCAATGGAATTGAGCGCTTTGGTGTGTATCTCATTAAAAATACTTGCCCGCCCTATTTTTGTAAAGCGAAAGTTCAAACCACTAATGTTATAAATCAACGTCTTAAACAATCTGTCTTTTGATGAGATTTACAGGAGAAACCGCCTCTCTCGATGATGTTGTGGTGAAATGTTCGTATTGGGTGTAAATGGCATCATTAGGAATACACTGAAGTATTAGATGCTACAGAATTAGATTCCATTAATGAAAAATCGAGAGACAACATCTATAAGACCAACAAGATGATTTCAATTGTACAGAGGGTACTACCAACCCTCAAATCACCAGACAGGACATTTTTACAAAGAGGTCTTAGAAGAAAGTAGTTAATGCAAATAATATAGCCAATGAGTATGAAGAACATTGAGGAAGTCTTGTGGATCTCCAACTGGTGAGTAATCAACTATATTTCTATCTCTCTCTCTCTATATATATAGTCTGACATAGCCAGTCCCTTTCCTTAAAGAGGAAAGGTGTGTTTAGGGGCATGCTTTTTACTTTTGTAAAAAAGGGAATATAAATTTGTGTACGTTATTAATTAATGTCAACAAGCAGGTGACCAATCTTGCAAGCCAGCCCAGCCCTTTCTTTCTATATAACTCCGACTATAAAATAACATTGACTATATCAGCATGAATAATGAAGGAACCTCCCTACCAGACCCTTCCTCTCTAAGTAAAGAACTGGCCCTCACCAGACTAATATTATATAATATTAGAGTAAAATGATTTATAGAAAATAATATATATATGGAAATGTTTCGATAAATGTTTTTTATTTCATCATTATGACAGGAAGAGATCCTTAACTTCTGAAGCAACTGGTATTCTTCAGTCTTTATATGATACCTTGTCACAATGTCTGATCAATCCTGTAAAAGTGTCCCACTTTCTATTTAGTGAGAGATTCACCAGTGAAGCAACACTTGATAAGATAGAGACATTGGAAGGATCAGTTATGAGAAGAAGACAACTTCTGTTATCTGCTATACAGACAGCAGTGTCTTCAGATCACATGAAAAATTGAAAGTGCTAGCTACAGTATTGTCCAAGTTTGAGGATGAGAAAAACATTTAGCTGAGAGAATTACTTAATGAATATTGTGAGTATTTAATACTGTAAAAAATAATGAACTTTGTCTTGTCTACTGTGTTAGGTCAAAGTTTCCAGATGAGCAGCTGACAGTAATAGGTCATAATGCCAACCAGGTCATGAAGATTATAGTATCAACTCAATGGAAGTTACTGAATCAACATTTTGGGTACAACAGAGGACATGACCTATCAGGTTTTTGTGGCAATAATGTCATTCATTGTACAAAAATATCATTCATTGGTTAATTTTTTAGCAATCTAGTGACAGAATGGAGTTCAATCCACGAAAGCGACAAAGAGGATTATGAAGAAGCTCACAAGAGGAGTTGAAAGAAGAAAGAAAAACAAGATTTGAAGCCATGGTCTGAAATAATATATATGGTGTAGTTTCCTAAATATATATAACTGTATTATTGTCATATATTTTGTAGATGAAAATCTTTTACACAAGAATAGAGTGGCCAGTGACATTTTACGTTGCCATTATAGCACTCTTTCTCAGTCTCTTCAATATCCTGTGAGTGTGGCCAGGTGCTTCATGAGAGGCACTTTTTCAAGACAACAATGTCTACCATTAAACTACTGCACATGCCTCTTCTGAAGAAAAGGCAATAACTGTTCTGTTAAGAGCAGTACGTCATGCTGTACATACCATTACTATAACTTGGTAGTGTTTGCCAGTGTATTGTTAAGATTTACTGACAATGTAGGATGTGGTAAGGCCATCTTAAAAGACTTGGTTATATATATTAAACTGAGCATGACACTTAAATTAAATGATATTTAATAGTAAAGTTATTCTGAAAAAGACATTCCAAGGTACAATCTAGAAGTAGTGGATTTAGTGAAGGTAGTTTACAAGATAACTGACAATAAATAAATTGAGTTTAAATATTAGGTGATTTCTAATGACTACTATTTAACCAGTATCAGATGATCATGATATTGATATTTCACCTAATCAAGGTAATATATTTAAAAACTCAATTTAAAGTAATAGTTATATTTTTTTAGTATTTGATGATTCATCAAGAGAAGTTATAATTCCTCGAAAAATTAGACTTCTACTGTGTTTGACCTATTAGGAAGAAATTTGCCATAACTTTTCAGTAAAATTCGAGATGCAATTATGCTAATCCCCCACCTCTGGATAAATTAAAACGATTTATTGCAGATGGCTATCCTCATCTCACTCCTGAAATATCTCCTGCTAACTCTATGACGAGGTATTAGATGTTTTGAAAGATCATGTACACTAATCAACACCATTTGTCTGGAAGCTATTGTGGACGATTTGACATCAAAGAAGCGAGGATCTTATACAAACATACAAAGAAGCTGTTCAGTCATTTTGTAAAGAGACGAAAAACTTTTCTTTGTCTAAATGAAGATTTTAAAGTAACAAAAACACCTGCTCTTCTGCGATGTGAGACATCTGTCTACGTTTGAACTGGGGATCCTAAAGGGTATACAGTGGCAGGATGTTAGGAAGTTCTTGCTGAATCAGTCGAGGAAAACGTGGAGATCCGTTGTATAAGAGAGGGCCAGTCTATTGTTGTCACCTGTTTTTTTCCACTCTATCTTGTTACTGTACTTATTGCCAAAGCTCAGGAGACTCTTGAATTAATAAAAAGAAAAGGATTAGTGAAACTCACAGTAGGTTATTGTACCATTTATGATAAACATCAGAGAGATGAGGTAAGAGATGAGTAGTAGTAGTTAGACAATCAGTTACTACCTGTATTGTATATAGGAGATTAAACTGTTGTAGATGAGAACACAAAGGAGTTAAGAAGTCAACTTGAACTACAACAAAACCATCAGTAGAAAAATGAATAATGGAAAAAGAGTTCTATTATCAAACTAAATACAGGTATATTATATACAAATATAAGCCACAAAAAGCCTTATCATAAATTTTCACAGCTACTAGAAGGATTTACCATCAATTTTTCTGCAAAGAAAGATAGAAATAGAGACACAACAAGAAATAATAACAACATTGACATTACAATTAAGAGAGAAGAGACAAACAGATTGAGGAGTTAAAGCAAAGTTTTGAAAGGTAACTATAGTATGAGATAATTGTAATAACGATTGTCATTGTTACCTAGATCTAGCATTCATACCAAAGGCTCGTAAAACATTATCTGATCAAGACTTGAAGAAACCTACACAACATTTATCCAAAAAAGAGACTATTAGTGAAAGCAAAGGTAACAAATATGCAAAATATATTAGTGACTTAATGTATAGGGACTCCAAAAATCTGAGCTAAAAGATCAGTCAAGCATTCCTCTGATGATCAAGAGTCAGATCATGAAGAGACAGGCAGAGGTATGTTAGAAAATATTTTTTGTGTAAATGTTAGATTTGGGTTTATGTAGTTGAATTTTTATTCTCTTCTAGAAAATGGTCAAAAGTACTTTCACTTCTTTTATTTAATTTATACAAACCTTTGTGTTCCAATATTAATTAAAATATCATATAGTTAGAGAAATAGGCAAAATATGTGTAAAAAAGTTGATGTCCTGTGAAAAAGTCTTTCCATTTCACAGATTCTATTCCATATCAGAGCCATCAATAGCTGAGTCAGCAGATGATAAGAATCAGATCATGATTCGAGTGAGGTATAATAGAATTTTAGTTTTTAATCTTTTACATTTACATATTGTAACATACAAATATCTTTTATTATCTTATGTAGTCCTACATTTTTTTGGGTCATTTATTAACTATATTTCTAAAAGTACTACTCTAATAATGTTTATTCTATTGTTGTGTGAAACAATTGAATGCAAAACAATAGCTAATTACACACAGCAACCGATGAATATAATTAGCCTCCATTTGAGTATATATAATAATGGGCGTCAGTGGACATCAGTGTGCAATTTCAGTACTTTTTTTGCATTTAATAAACTGTTGTAATATCTTCTTAAGTTCTGTATATGTCTGTATATAGTATGTTATTACTACATATATTATGTATCTATTATTACATGTGTTTCATAATAGGAGATGCTTGGGAGAAGAGTTGTATGGTATATATAATATATTGTTAAACTCTATTCCCAACACTGGAACAATGTCAAGATGTTGAAGTAAAATGATTAAAGAGGGCAAATAGGAGACCATGGTGGCTTAATTTATTAAATCATCTCGAATGCCGCTTTAGTGCTAATTAGTAATCTTAATGAGTGTGAAGTGAGGACACTCGATGTATGGGACACTCCATTGGACAGTGAATGTGTGTCAACATTATCAGAGATGCTTAAAACCAATAAAATAACAAGAGATTTGGAACTTGAGGCATCTCTACTTACTGGCGATATCAAAGCAGATGATCAATCGATGATGCTCTTTCTATTAATGATTCACTTGAGAGATTAGTGTTATGGAATGTTCCTATCACAGATGAAGATATAACAATGACTCACTTGTCTCAAATGTTAAGTGTCAATAAGGCACTAAAAGAGCTCGCTCTCTCCATTGTAACATCACTGATAATGGTGTCATATATCTGTGAAGGACTCACTAAAACCAAACTCTAACGTGGTTGAACATCAGCGATAATCATCAGATCTCTTCACATAGTACCAGTACAATAGTTGACCTAATAAATACGACGACATCATTGACTACACTCGATCTTACGATACTTCATTGACAGATGATGATATCAAAACAATTTGCACTGCACTTGCTAAAAGCAGTACATTACAACACTGACTATATCCAAAAACAACATGAGGAGAGTTGTATAAACTTTAATAGGTTATCAGTTTATTAAAGATAACTGAAGTTCTTATAATTTTTGTTAATCTTTTCTCCTTTCAATAATTATTTTAATTTTCTTCAAATTATATTGTATTCAAGAGCTTAGTTCTTGCTGTCTTTAAACTGACCACTCAAATGGTCTCTTACAGAAGGAAAATCGTAAAAGTATTTTATATTAATATGCTCCAGAAATGGAACAAACTTACGACTTATAATTGTTATAGTGAAGAGTTTGAAGACAATGGAGGAGATGTTATGGTGTGGACAGATGCATCACCAAGATGTTTAGATCAGGATACTCCAAACAGAAGGTGGTATTTCTTAAGGAGGAGGAGTGTGAAGGTCTATCTTATTTTATTTGTGTTTACTGTGGCTAGATTCTGTTAATTAGTGTAATTATAACCTCAATGTGTTAATTCGTGCTAATAAGCAGTTCAATGAGTTAGTTTTCTTATGTGTGAATGGATTTTTTGTTTCTTTTGTCTCTACTATTGTTACTTGTCTTGGCATAGTCTTTTGTTGTTTCTTACTATTTAAGACTGGTCTTGTAATGTGTATCATAGAAAGTTGATTGTGTTCCTTTTCTTAAAGAAAGTCTCTTGACTAACCTTACTCAGTCTTGTTCCCATACGTGTAGCTATTGATGAGGAATTGAAGTTGTGAAGCAAAATTTAGAGCAGAAATGAATGCTGGCTATTTACAAGAAAAAGAGTCTACACAATCAATAAGAGAGACAAAGTAATTGAGATTTACAACAGAGCATTCTTTTGAAAGGTGAACTGGTATCATTATAACATTAGTACTTTCTCATTATATGTGTATTGTCACTAGCATTAGATCTTAGCAGTCATACCAAAGATAAAGGATTTTGTTAACTGATGAAGGAAATGAGAAAACACAAATAAAGACTGGAGAAGAAGAATCCACACTATCTAACAGCAAAATATAGGTATATTAAGAGATGACATTAGTCTTGTGATTACTTGTGTATATCAGAGTTGGAAAAGATCAGTTAGAGGGATGATCACAATCGTGATACCTCCTTGTCATCTATTAGTAAATGTAGGTTGTATATAAAGTGTATTTATTACTAATGAGTTTTTAATAGCTACTGAAGAGTATTGTTGATCAACAACAGAATACAAAGCATGACACGTTCACTTCACAGCTAAGAGAGAGAGACAAACAAATTAAGGAGTTAAAGCAAAGTTTGAAAGGGTAGCAGATGCCTAGTAGATAATTTTTACTTATTTTCTTATATGAGGTTCTGTGTATACTATATCTGTTTACTATTTCTACTTAGAAATGAGACAAATGGAAACTTGACAAAATTTAGCATCAATATCTGAATCAAAAGGAAGGTATAAACAAATGGACAAAATATTATTTTATGTATATTATGTATATACTTTTTTCTAATCAATTATATAATTTTATGTTCTAGGCAATCTTAGAGGTGTTATTCCAGCTGGGTAGACACTATTTTTCTACTCCGAGGGAGTAGTCAGCCTCAAAATTGTTAACTGGGAGAAATATGGATTATCTCTATCTGCACTGAAGGAATACTACCTCCATCAGAGGACTTGTGAAGTTGGCTATCACAGCTCTTGCTGGAGGAGAATTTGAATTCCCTAAAGGCAGTGAGCTGTCAGTGCTGTTTATGTAATTTCTATTTCAAGCCACTACTAAAACCACTCACTATCAATAACAAATTGTGTGCAACTGGAAACACCAGAACAATGTAATTCTCTTCAGTTTGTGGAGAGCGCCAATTAAAAATGGGATACCTCCCTATCAGTTTGAAGTTCTTTCAGGAGGTCATTTTACTACAGAAAGCCAATATGGCTCCATTTCTCATACTAACTTTAGTCTGTTTGGTATTTCTATGGAAGATAACACCATATAGTGAAGAAGACAGCACATCAGATGAGGAAGATTGGGTAGTCCACAGGAGAATTGAAAACCTAGGGAATGGTGAAGAACAAGAAGGAGGAGGAGAAGGAGAGGGTTGGAGAAGGGAGACAGATATAGATGTGGAGAACATGATGAAAGTGTAGGAGAAAAGCCTCAGAGTCAGACAGAAGGAAGTCAACATCAGTTAGAAGGTCAGAGAGTAGGAGAGGAAGAACAAGAAGTTATTACAACACAAGAGGGTGAGAATTCAATTAATACTTGAAGAATAATTAAGAAAAACAAATATTATAGTTGATTAAGACTAAAATTATAAATATGTGCTGTCTTTTCATGTGTATTAATATTTATATCTAGAATCAGAAATTGTACAAGACAAAGTTCGTGCTAAGCCACTTCCAAGGACTTGTAATTCTATAAGAATGAAAGGAAATTGTGGAAAGTGATGAAGTCTGTCCTAAACATTAAAAATAATTGGTACATCACCAAAGGGTACATAACAGTATTAAGCGTCATTAACTATTGCACATTTCAGCTGCTACTAAATCTATAAAAAGGCTGACATTCTTTATTTCTGTCAAAGTTTACTATGAAGACAAAGCTAGGGTTACATTGGCAGGTGATGTTAAACAGTTGTGAGACGTCTCAATGCACGTTTACAAGTAATGTTATTGTGTATCAATTACATTAAATATTTAATGTAATTATTTTAGTACATAGAATTAAAACATCCTAATGCTAAGGAAGGTCAGACACTGAATGATTTAAAACTTTACAAGATTGCATTGAATTGACTTCAGTCAGAGAGCCCACAAGGGTGGGAGAGTCTTGCCTCAAATAAAACCTGCCAAGTGAAGAGAAAGTTTCTTTTTTAGTAAACCAGCTGCTAGTAGTGCATTAATAATTTACAAAACAAGTTTTTTGATATTGATATTTAGTCATTTTTCTTTTTTCAGTTATTCTATACCTCTATTTACAAAATTTGGAAGTGCCAATTATCCACAGCCTCCATCTTGTTTGGTGGACGTGTTTGCAGATCAAAAAACTTGATACAAAAGAGGTACTCTATTATGAAAGTTCCCAGTATTAGGAATTGAACCACAGTATGAGATATGTATTATTCGATCTCTTAGACTTTAGCAGTGCGGTTTCAAGATCTGTGAAAAGTAAGGGAAACATTTTACATATAGATCTATTATGTGTGCATTATCCAGAAGGTGTACAGTCCAACTGGTGATGTTGGAAAAGTTAGAAAGAGAGACAGAAAGTTCTTAAAACAGTGCTACTCAAAAAAATTAGACATTTTGTTGAGAGAACGTACTACACCAAATTGCTACAGATATGTTTTCTGTTGGTTTAGTGTCACAGACCACCCAAAATGAACCAAAATGTATTGAAAGTTATGAGTGAATTTACATTAGGCATGGAGTTTATTAGTGTATTGTCCGAATTAGGGAATAGTTGTAGATTGTTTTTTTACGTATTTTATGTGAAAAGTGATGGTCCATTTAAAAGAGCTGCTGATAGAAAAGCTCAAGAATGGGACTACTAATATAGAAAGAGTACTGAGTATGAATTTGGAATTTAATATTGAGTAATCAGTTAATATGTAACAATTGTGTATTATAAAATTTGAATTGATGATGACTATACAAAAAATTGTCCAGACATGTATTCTAATGTTCTTATATTATAAAATTCTTTCAGTCATGAACTTCATATGATAGGGTAATAAACTGCAACTTATTTTGTTAAGACTTTTTATTATTTATGTATAATTAACATTATATATTTAGAGTGAAGGGAAGTATGCACACAGATAATGGCTCTTTTATATCTCTTGATGTGGTTTATTGAATTCCTTAACATGAATGTGTCAGTATGTATATAGTAACTCCTCCCAAATGGGAACAGTAATGTTTATGGTTTCGTCAGCTTTCAATATGGTTGGAAGAAGAGATGATATATTTAGAGGAGGAAACTGATTTTCATGAACTGTGAATATATCATATTGGTGGCAAATAATACCAGTTAGGAACATTAAAAATATTTAAACTGTATCAACCATCATGCTACCAGAAGAGAAGTTTAGAGCATTTGAAAAAGGAAGTCATTGAAAAAAACACAATGTTCCCATGAGTATGAAAAGACATCAAGGTTGTCTCGTAGTAAAGTGAAAAATTTTTAATTCTCATTTTTACAAACAGTTATTTGTACTAGTACATACATTTAATGTGTTATGATAAGGTAAGTATAGTCTATGTCTGACGATGATTTTCTAGTGTCCAATAGTTTACAACATTATCAACATTTTAGAATTACACATAATTTATTACGATAATTATTATATATTTTATTACAAACTTTATTCTTGTTATTATAAGTAACCAAAGGAAGTTTGTTTATGTCCTAATCATGAAGGTTTCCAGATTTACAGTGACAGTATACATAAACCTGATGTTAACATATTTTGAACTCTCCAGTATTTTTTAATAAAGTTTTTGTAGTATGATTATAGGTAAATTAGACCAATATGTCTGCATGAGTCAGTTACATCTATATATAGAAAAATAGGAAAGATATTGGTAGAAAAATGATGAATCATTACTGAACAAGTTCTAACATGCACAAGTTATTAAAACTAATGATTTATTAATAACTAATAATAGTAGAGATATTGTTTGTATATTAATTTTTATTAAGTTATATGTTGAGTAAGTGCTATTTTAATTCAATTGAGATAAAAGATGTAAGTAAATTCATTTAAAACTT
The DNA here is from genome assembly GCF_016097555.1 of Gigantopelta aegis. Lineage (NCBI taxonomy): Eukaryota > Metazoa > Mollusca > Gastropoda > Neomphalida > Peltospiridae > Gigantopelta > Gigantopelta aegis. The sequence continues at coordinate 39,569 of NW_024533031.1, forward strand.
TGCTATCTCAGTGAAATTGGTTTTTAACAGAGATTTGGTAGAATGAAATGGATTATAAGTGGATTTGTTATTGTTGTAACATACTTGTTTTATTTTATTTAGTTAAAACTACTTTAGTTTATAAAAAATTTTGAAATTGAAAAAGAATGTCTCAAATTATAAAAAGAATTCGAAGTTGACTATCTTCGATCACAAACTAAAGAAGGGTCTATTTAGTTATTACAATATCAATTAATATTAATATATTGATTATAGGAGTATTGATCAGATGGACTCATTAACAGATCATCATTGGTTAATTAATACAACATAAAATTCTTCTCTCATTTTAAGCGTCATAAAAAAATTATCTCCTCATGAATCCAATTTGACCTCGCCCACATTTGGGTGTTTGAGGGGAGAGAACCAACTCTTGTTCCCTAGCATCCAGTTTAGTAAATTCTATAGCAGTAATAAACTCTATTTAGCAACGTAATACGCTCACACTTAGATCTTGAGTGTGCATTGTGGGACAAAGAAGCAATGTCCTACAAGAAAACCTATCTTTAAAGGAAATTCTGGAAGAGAAACCAACACTTGATGAATTATGTGAACATATTCGTATTGGTAGTAAAATGGTATCAGATGGGAATATGCTGAAAATGAACACTAAGAAGTTAGAAGATATTCACAAGCTATCAGATGACTCCACATACAAAATAACAAAAATGTTTAAGTTGTGGGTAGATACCAATCCTGATGCTACCAGAAGACAAAGTGATAGATGCTTTGAGGAAGGAGTCATTGAAGAAATCACTGTTGCCCATGAGTTTATGAGCAAATGTTGAGAAAATCCTGTAGTCTTCCTACTAGTACGTACAAGAACCTTTTACATGTACATCATGTTATAAAAAGTTATATACTAGTTTGTTTTATGAATTGTGTACTGTTTTTATTATAGGAATGGACTCTCAGTCTCTGGCTAATTATAAATGAAGCAACTGATATTCTTCGTGTCATAATGATCACACTATCTCAGTGTCTGATTAATCCTGTTAAAGTGTCCCAGCTCTTATTTAGTGAGAGATGTATCAGCGAAGAAAAACACTTGATAAGATAGAGTCATTGCAGGCTCTCATTCTCTCAAGATCCTATTAGAGTAGCACATTATGCTCTATGGAGAAAGGGTCATTTCTCGGACAGTATTGGGAATTATATATATAAAAGATACTGCAACTGCAGTCTCTGTCTGAAGAAAAAGCAACCTTGTTTCTAAAACTGAATGCTAAGAAAATTGAAGATATTTACAAATTACCAGATGACTCCATATACGAAACAACAAAAATGTTTGAGTTGTGGTTAGATATGAAACCTGATGCTACCAGAAGACAAGTGTTAGACGTCTTTGAGGAATGAAGTCATTGAAGAAATCGCTGTTGCCAATGAGTATGAGCAAATGTTGAGAAAATCCAGTAATATTTCCTACTAGTAAGTACAATAACCTTTTACATGTAACATCATGTTATAAATGTTATATTACTAGTTTATTTATGAATTGTGTACTGTTCTTATTATAGGAATAGATACTCCAGGTAATGAAGAAAGTGCTATTCTTCAATCTCATACACACATACCTGCATCAACCAAACAACAGGTAAACATACAAGACTTGATATAATTGTTGTTCCTTTTAACATCATGTTACTACATTTAGATATTTCAACAAAAATTAGAAGTCAGAAGTAATGAAGGTTAGTCTTGTTGGGAAGATTGTTCCCATAACCTGAGAGAAGAATGTATTTATTGCAATAGTGTCTTCTTATGCCCTTAATATAGTATAATGTTCTTTAAAGTAGTCAAGTATCAGGCCAATATTCATTATACTTACTATATTACTATAAACAAAGGTCATATGTATATACCCGTGTACATATCCATCCATCCACCATACATATATCCATACATACATACATATATATATACATACATACATACATACATACATACATATATATATATATATATATATATATTATATATTATATATATATATATATATATATATAAATGTATATATGTCAGTCCAACATTACATTTGTACTATGTTCATTGAAAGTAATCCCATTCTCTCATATTATTGAATGTTTGATATATTTGTTTATTTAGTCTAGCTAACAAATGACGTACTATTGTTATAGAATAGCTTTCCCTTTCATTGGCTTTTTTTCTTGATGTTCTTCATATGTTATACCAGGTCACACAATAACATGGGAGCACTGTTTTTAAAGACATTGTTCCTAAAAAAATTGGTGTGCATGAACTTTGGTTTTCATTTCAAAAGCTGCTAAGTTCACATAGTTTCCTTACTTAATTTACATGTACATGTAGCTACTACTACAGAGCTATACTAAATTAAACTATGATAGAATGATAAAATCTATAATATATTATAATAATGTGTCACTCTATAATAGCTCTTGAAGAGGAGCTACAGGCACGCAAAACAAAAATACTAGGAATGTCTAGCGTCACAAGAAAGTAAAGGTGAGTTCATAACAACACATGTTTATATTGTCTTGTTCTCTCTTGCATATAGAGGTCCTGAGTTGAAACAATTTTTAAATAGTTACTGAAGAGTCTGTGATAAACAACACAATAAAGAGCATGGCACATTCACTTCACAATTAAGAGAGAGAGACAAACAGATTGAGGAGTTAAAGCAAACTTTGAAAGGTAAACTACATTAGTAGATAATTGTTACTTATTTTTATATAAAGTTCTGTGTATACTATATTTGTTTAATGTTTCTATATAGAAATGAGACAAATAAAACTTGAGCATTTAGCATCATATCTCAATCAAATGGAAGGTATAACAAATAGACAAAATATTATTTAATGTATATTCATGTATATGCTTTCTTCTAATCAATCATATGATTTTATGTTATAGGGCAATTTCAGAGGTGTTATTCCAGCTGGAGACACTCTTTTTCTCCTTCGAGGGAGTAATCAGCCTCAATTTTTTTATTGGGAGAAATATGGATTATCTCTATCTGCACCTGAAGGAATACTACCTCCATCAGAGACATGTGAAGTGGCTATCACAGCTCTTGCTGGAGGTGAATTTGAATTCCCTAAAGGCAGTCAGCTTGTCAGTGCTGTTTATGTAATTTCTATTTCAAAGCCACTACAAAAACCACTCACTATCAATATACAACATTGTGTAGCACTAGAGACACCAGAACAATGTAATTCTCTTCAATTTGTGAGAGCACCACTCAATAATGGGATACCTCCTTATAAGTTCAAAATTCTTTCAGGAGGACATTTTACTACAGGAAGCCCAATATGGCTCTATTTCTTGCCTTCAATTTTCCGAGTTTGGTATTGTAACTGAAAAGAGATGAAGGAGAAGAAAAATAACACATCAGATGAGGAAGATGGTAGCTCACAGGAGAATGAAGACCCTCCTAACAATGAAGATAGTGAAACAGATGATGACATGGATCAACTACAAATGACAGTAGTCTGGAACATTCTGAAGGTATCTATCAATATAGCTACCCATTTATAAAATATATGTTTAGAGAATTGTAAAAACAAGAGTGATGATTCATCAAATTGAAATGTATTGTCTATACTATAGAAACAGAAAAGAGGGAAAATGATGAAGTCCACCCTAAATTGATAATGGGAGAAAATGGTAAAAGAGAAGAAGGTGGACAAGAAGAGGATGGAGAAGGAGACAGAGGTGGAGAACACAATGAAAGTATAGGAGAAGAGCCTAAGAGTAAGAATGAAGGAGATCAACATCAGTTAGAAGATCAGAGAGTAAGAGAGAAAGAACAAGAAGTTAATTACAACACAAGAGAGTGAGAATTCAATAATACAATTATTAAGAAAACAAATATCATAGCTGATCAAACTATTGACTAAAATTATAACTATGTGCTCTTTATTTTGTGTATGTTGTTATTTTATATCTAGAATCAGAAAAATGTACAAGACAAAAGTTCATCCTAAGCCCCCAAAGCCACTTCCAAGGACTCGCAATTCTATAAAGAATGAAGGGAAATGTGGAAAGTGATGAAGTCCATCCCAAAGCATTAAAAATAATTGGTGCATCACCAAAGGGTACATAACATTATTAAGCTTCATTAACTATTGCACATTTCAGCTTCTACTAAATCTGATAGAAGGCTGACATTCTTTATTTCTGTAAAGTTTACTATGAAGACAAAGCTATGTTACATTGGCAGGTGATGTTAACAGCTGTGAGACGTCTCAATGCACTTTTACAAGTAATGTTATTGTGTATCAGAGCATTAAATATTTAATGTAATTATTTTAGTACATAGAATTAAAACATCCTAATGCTGAGGAAGGTCAGACACTGAATGATTTAAAACTGTTACAAGATTGCATTGAATTTGACTTCAGTCAGAGAGCTCCTCAAGGGTGGAGAGTCTTGCCTCAAATAAAGCCTGCCAAGGTGAGAAAGTTTCTCTTTAGTAAACAGTTTGCTAGTAGAACATTAATAATTTACAAAAAAAGTTTTGATTTTCAAATTAGTTATTTTTCTTTTTTCAGTTATTTTATACCTCTATTTACAATTTGGAAGTACCGATCATCCTCAGCCTCCATCTTGTTTGGTAGATGTGTTTGCAGATCATAAACCCGATACAGAAGAGGTACTCTATTATGAAGTTCCAGTATTAGGAATTAAACCACAGTATGAGATATGTATTATTCGATCTCTTAGACCTTTAGCAAGTGCTGTTTCAATATCTGTGAAAAGTAAGGGAACATTTTACATATAGATCTATTTATGTGTGCATTATCCAGAGGTGTACAGTCAACTGATGATGTTGAAAAGTTAAGAAAGAGATACAGAAAGTTCTTAAACAGTGCTACTCAAAATTAGACATTTTGTTGAGAGAATCTTTACAACAAATTGCTACAGATATGTTTTCTGTTGGTTTAGTGTCACAGACCACCCAAAATGAACCAATGTATCGAAAGTTATGAATGAATTTACATCAGGCATGGAGTTTATTAGTGATTGTCAGGAATTAGTAGAATATTGTAAATTGTTTTTTATGTATTTTAGCTCAACAAGGTGGTCCATTTAAAAGAGCTGCTAATAAAATAGCTCAAGAATGGACTACTAATATAGAAAGAGCAATTGAGTATGAATTTGGAATTTAATATTGAGTAATCAGTTAATATGTTATAGAGTTACATGTACAGACAACCATTATCATAATTATTATATATTTTATTACAGACTTTGTTCTGCTTCTATGATATTATTGAATTACTTATTAAACACTGAAAAAAGTAGCATGTCATTTTAATGAATATAATTCATGCACTTACATGAGTATGGATTACTATGCCAACATATACATATAGAATTCTTGTGAATTGCACACACAAGATTGTATAAATTAATTGGTTGGTATGTAGTGTACATTTACATGCCAACAAGTTATACAATGAATAATTTACATAAACTTCTAGATTCCGTAGTAATCCACCCATGTAAAGTACAAATTAGTTGTTATAAATTGATATATTAATTTTTTTTACTGTGATATGTATCTTGAGATGAAAGGGTATATACACTTGAGATAATGGTATTGCTTTTGTCTGTGACTTATGAATCTTCTCAATATGAAAGTGATGAGTATATCTCTGTAACTACCCAAATCAACATCACTGAGTATGTCACAGTGCCCAAGTAAACAAACTCCTGTCCAATCACTGCTAGCAATGTTTAGTCTCGTCCCCAGAATCGCCACCTAACCGTCAAGAAACCTTTGAGTATTGTCTGGGTAAAGACTCAGTAAGTAATGCTGAACTAAAGATTTAACATTAATTTTAACAAGTATAATTTAAAAGCCAGAAAGATATTGAATAGCTAAGTAACTTATGTAATACAATGAAGTATTTTGCATTCACCATTTTATTCTATGTGAGTGTGTGACATGCTAAACCAGCAATATTGTGACATTCTCAACTAATTTTAATACAATTAACACTGAACTATACAACTTTATGCAATATCTCAATATAGATGCCTAATGGTGCCACAAGGTATCTTTTTTAAGTTTAAAGGAACATCACCCCAACTGATTTTTCTATCTGAACAAGGTATGTTGACTTGCTACTTGTCAGTATTATAGATTAGGCCACACACTCATCTGTTGTACTATAAACAAAACAATGAATATTATATTTCCAGTACTAAACAGAGGAAAGATTTGTTGGAAGTCCTTTCTTAGACTTTGTATTTGTGCCTTCAATCGTGGATTCCAAAGCTGTTCACTCTATATCTCTGTAGACAATCTCTCAGTGCTAACTATGCAAATATACATTCCAAAAAGTTGTATGTAGGGTGTGACTTGAATACTGCAATCTGATTTGCTGCAAACGATTTTGCTATGCTGTACGAATATAAAGTGCTGGACATAGTTTTTTTCCCTTCTAATATCAATAATTTCACGTAGCCAGTCGTGTGGGAAAGAAGTAGCCGAATTTCTTCACTTTATTTAGTGACGTATTTTAACGACAATATGAGGTTAGTCTGTATTTTGTACAGAGCAAACTTTCTTTGACAATAATATCGTCCTAATTAGACTATTGTCAAAAATGATTATGACATTTGTTCTTATAACTTTAGGACAGTTCCAATTGTAACAATTTCACTTATAGTGTGTTTGATAATACCTCTTCGTACTATTGTCACTCTCTTAGATGTTGATTACGTATACAATATGACTATTGATATCACTCTACTGAATCCTGGCAATGAAATCAATATTTCCAGTCCTATACATATTAGGACACGAGTAACTCATATCTGTAGCTTCATCATCTGGATATTAGGGAGTTTAATACCACTTTCATTACTCATTGCAATGAGGTCGTACATGAAAAACATTGTAACGTTAAGAAATGTGACCATCTTGTCAATGCTTGGTAACGTCCTGTCTTTCATTGTTACTGTATTCGTAGTGTGCTATGAAGTTTGGATGTTTAGTTATATCTTTGTTCATACGCATTATCTTGTGCTTTTTTTTGTTCGACTTGTATGGTCATGCCTTTCTTTGCTGTAATAAGTCACTCTATACAGCAGGCTATGTTCTTGATGCAGTATGCACGCACGGAAGTTTGTCCTCGTAATGTACCTTTAGAACAATTTCTGTTCTATTTATGCATTAATGGATTTTTTAACTTCATCATGTTTGTTCATCTTATATGCATGGCAATAACTACTGTCTTCAGTGGAGGTATTTCTAAGGACTGGAGGATTGAGAAATATGGGATTGTGCTCCTTGGTGTAGCAGAACTATTGTATAGAGGATATGCTCTGTATTGTTATAATAGACTTTATACTGTATACAAACCTATGTCTGATCCAGGTAAATCAAAAAATGCCTTTGAAAATGCTGTTGAAATTGAAATATTTATATGCCAATCAACAGCCTCATTAATATCAAAGATGAAAGAGTACAATTTTGTGAATGACAAAGAGTTAAATGATGACATCAGCATCTTATACTCTACTTGTGAAAGTATATGTATAGGTTGTATTAAATATGTGTGAATTATAAATATATTTCATAGCTACCAAGATGTTACTTTCAGCATCTGATATAGAACAACAAGAGAAAGAGAAACAACTAGAGACTGAGAGAAACAAACCAATTGAGGAATTAAGGCTTGATTTGAAAGGTAACTGGCTGACATAATACTAGTATACGGGTTTTCTTAACAAGCATAGTATTCCTGCTTATATTTAATATTTCTACAGACATGAAACAAAGGAAGATTGAAAGTTTCTCATCATTTCAGACTGAAAGAGAAGGTACATGATACTGAACAATTATTACAATGTGTACATGTAGTTTGGAATTGCTTCAACCATGTACTTTTATGCTAACTTATGCACTGTTGTAATTCTAGCTGGAGACACTCTTTTTCTACTTCAAGGGAGTAGTCAACCTCAATTTTTTAATTGGGAGAAATATGGATTATCTCTATCTGCACCTGAAGGAATACTACCTCCATCAGAGGACATGTGAAGTGACTATCACAGCTCTTGCTGGAGGAGAATTTGAATTCCCTAAAGGCAGTGAGCTTGTTAGTGCTGTTATTCTATTTCCATTTCAAAGCCACTACTAAAACCACTCACTATCAATATACAACATTTGTGAGAGACAAACTGATTGAGTTACAACAAAGCTTACATTTGAAAGGTAACTGATATTGGTATATAATCAGTGTTTCACTTTATATGGTATTGTTACTAGCATTAGATCTAGCAGTTATACCTAAGACTCATAGTTTGTCAACTGATCATGTTCTTGAGAAAACACAAATGAAGGCTGCTCAAAAAGAGTCTACACAATCAAGTGAGAGAGACCCACTAATTGTTAAGGATCTCCAACAGAGCTTTCCTTTAAAAGGTAATTAATAGTGTTATTATATGACATTTACACTTCTCATTGTATGGTATTGTTACTAGCATTAGATCTGGCAGTTATACCTAAGACTCAGTATTTGTCAACTGTTCAAGGAAATGAGAAAACATTCTCTTCACAGCTAAGAGAGAGAGACAAACAAATTGAGGACTTACAACAAGGCTTGAAAGGTAGCAGATATTATTAGATAATTGTTACTTATTTTTATATGAAGTTCTGTGTATACTATATTTGTTTAATGTTTAATATAGAAATGAGACAAATAAAACTTGAACATTTAGCATCATATCTGAATCAAATGGAAGGTATAACAAATAGACAAATATTATTTTAATGTATATTTATGTATATGCTTTCTTCTAATCAATCATATGATTTTATGTTATAGGCAATCCCAGAGGTGTTATTCCAGCTGGAGACACTCTTTTTCTCCTTCGAGGGAGTAATCAGCCTCAATTTTTTAATTGGGAGAAATATGGATTATCTCTATCTGCACCTGAAGGAATACTACCTCCATCAGAGACATGTGAAGTGGCTATCACAGCTCTTGCTGGAGGAGAATTTGAATTCCCTAAAGGCAGTGAGCTTGTTAGTGCTGTTTATGTAATTTTTTATTTCAAAGCCACTACTAAAACCACTCCCACTATCAATATACAACATTGTGTAGCACTGGAGACACCAGAACAATGTAACTCTCTCCAGTTTGTGAGAACACCACTCAATAATGGAATACCTCCCTATCAGTTCAAATGTTTTCCAGGAGGTGTTTTACACCAGGAAGCCAATATGGCTCTATTTTCTTGCCTTCAATTTTGTAAGTTTGGTATTATAAGAAAAGGAGGTGAAGGAGAAGAAGATAACACATCAGATGAGGAAGATGGCAGCTCACAGGAGAATAAAGACCCTTCTAGCAATGAAGATAGTGAAACAGATAATGACATGGATCAATACCAAATGACAATAGTCTGCAATGTTCAGGTAGTAATACACTGTAAAAATTAAATTGTTATTTTAACAATTACTTTGTAGTTTACATCAGTCGGTTACTATGGAATATAGAATTTATGTGAATTACTCATTGTGTAATTTGTTGGCATGTAAAAGTACAACATACCGATAAATTACACAATGAGTAGTTCACAAAAATTCTATATATCATAGTAATCCACCAATGTAAACTACAAAGTAATTGTTAAAATAACAATTTAATTTTTACAGTGTACACATCTATCCATATAGCTATGTACCTACATGTATGTTTGATTATTTATATGTTTACATTATTTCCATATTTATTATGATTACATATTCATTTTATTGAAATACATTTTTAATCCCATAGAAACAGAAAACTTGAAAAATGATGAAGTCCACCCTAGACCAATAATAGGAGGGAATAGTAAAAGACAAGAAGAAGGAGGGGGACAAGGAGAGGATAGAGAAGGTGAAAGAGATGAAGAACATGATCAAAGTGAAGGTGAGGTAGAAGGAAAACCTAAGGACCAGAGAGAAAGAGATCAACATCAGTCAAATGGGCAGAGAGTGAGAGAGGAAGTACAAGAAATTGAAAAGGGTAAGAACCCAATTAATAGAGCAATAACTAAGAAAAACACATTTCAGTTGGTACTGAATCTACTAAAAAAGGCAGACACTCTTTTTTTCTGTAAAGTTTATTATGAGGAGAGAGCTATGTTAGAATGGCAATGTATGTTTACAGTTGTGAAAAAATCTTGATGTACTTCAGCAGGTATTATATCATAAGAATATATATGTCATTACATCCATGTACTAAATTTTTTGTAGTATATTAAAAAGAATCGTCCTCAATTAGAGGAGGATCAGTGTGTTGATATAATTTTAAAAACCAGAAAATGATGTTGAGTTTGATATTCAAAAGTATCATGATGAAATTCCTTGTGGTTGGGAAATTAAACCTCGGAGGCGACCTCTAAAAGTAAGAAATATTATTGCAAATGAAAATATTAGTCTGTGTAATATATAGCATATCTTATGAAGTAATCTTATGCTCTCATAATTTAATATCTAACTACTGATAGATATTTTTAATAAAAAAATTGTCATTAACACTTTTAATCTCTTGTCTAGTTGAAACATACCTCCATTACAATGTTTGGAAGTGGCAATTATTCAGAGCCTCCATCATGTTTGGTGGATGTGTATGCAGATCAAGAAGAACTTGGTACAGCAAAAAGACTTCATTACATAGTTCCAGTGTTAGGAGTGGAAGAGTCTGTTGAGATTTGCATCAATTATCTCTAAGACCAAGATATCCAAGTGAGATAATTTTTTCTACAAAAAATTCTAACAAACAGTTTATAATTATTACAGCCAAAGTTAAAACTGCTGCTTCTTACAGTGATAAAGTTAAAGAAGTTAGAAAAATCATACAGGATGTTCTTACTAATCAATATTCTGCTTTGGATAATTTGCTGAAAGCAACTCTGAAATCAGTTGCTAAGAAATGTATTCTCATGGTCTAATATCTGAAAACAACTAAAGATACAGCAAATTTTAATGACATAATGAGAGAATTCAAATCAGGCATGAACTTCATACATGATGGTCAAGAATTAGTGAAATATTGTGAGCTATTTTTACAGAGTTTAGTTAAACAAAAAGGTCCACACCAACGGGCAGCTAGTGGTATAGCTCAAGAATGGACTACCAACATTAAAGAAAGACTGGATATAGAAATAAAGTTTGATATTGAGTGATAAAATTAATATTAGTTATATTTTTATACAAGCTAAATGTCTTGTATTCTTTTAATGTATTTTTTATGATTTCAAAATATTACTTAATTCTTAGTTGATTGTGGTTGTCTATTATATTATTTGTACCATTTGTATATTAGGGCTTATGAATCTACTTAACTGTATGTGGATAAACATCAGTGGGGTGTGTCAAAATATCTCTCCTTAAAAGAACGAAATCCAATTTAATAAATACTTGATATCGGGTGTGTCAGCCTCAATGGCTGGAAGAAACCATCATTTAAGTTCTTGAGCGTGGCATTGTGTGACAAAGAACCAATGGCTACAAGAAAACCTATCTTTAGAGGAAATTCTGGAAGAGAAACAACACTTGATGAATTATGTGAACATATTCGTATTGGTAGTAAATGGTATCAGTTGGAATTCAGTTAAAACTGAACGTTAAGAAGTTAGAAGATATTCACAAACTACCAGATGATCCATATACAAAACAACAAAATGTTTGAGTTGTGGTTAGATACCAAACCTGATGCTACCAGGAAGACAAGTGATAGAATGCTTTGAGGAAGGAAAGTCATTGAAGAAATCACTGTTGCCAATGAGTATGAGCAAATGTGAGAAAATCCTGTAGTCTTCCTACTAGTAAGTACAAGAACCTTTTACATGTACATCATGTTATAAATGTTTATATTACTAGTTTGTTTATAGATGTGTATTGTTCTTATTTATAGGAATAGGATACCCCAGGTACTGAAGCAAGTACTATTTTTTCAATCTCATTACACACATACTGCCTCAAACTCAAGATCTAAGTAAGATATGAGACTTGATATAACTGATAGTCCTTTTAATATCTTACTTCTCTTCAATATAGATATTTCAGATCTCTTAAGGAGGGTTCCTAGGAAATATGAACTACTCAATTTATTAGCTGATATTAATGACAATTGGTATGAGATTGGTGTATCATTAAAGGTTTCTCAGAATCTTTAAATAGTTTAACAAGTAGTCAGTTAAGTAATATTTCAAAAACTTGATGAAAGTCATTGCGAACTGGTCAACTACTACTGAGTCACATCTTGTTACCTGGGAAACCGTGATTGATGCTATTAAGAGTCCTATGTTAATAATATCAAGAAAGCTACTGAAATACATGAGTACTTAACTAGAGGTAAATAGAACATTGGGTTCATTAGATCTAATAAAAATATAAATCAATAATTAATAGAGAACATTGATATACTAAGTTCAAGAAAGAGGAAACAAGATGTTAAGAAAAGAGGAATTAGAACTAAAAACATGAAAAAACCTGATTTGAATACAGGTATAAATTAATGTTAATAGTACATATATAAATATTAATATTAATTATTTATTTTTAACTTTATCCACTCCAGCTTATCAAATGTAGAGAAACACACTCTGACAGGTTCTCACCTCTCATTCTTCCTGTGGAGATTGTTCAGATGTTATATACAGATGAGAGAGTGATTTCTAAGGAGACATTAGATGAAGTCAATAGATTAGGAGGTGTACTAGAGATGGTCCATTGAGAGCACTATGTACTACATATGTCTGACGATCCCAGCAAATTAAAGTGTTTGCAAGTGTCTTATTAAAATGAATGAACAAAAACAGTACCTGTTGCTAAAGATATACTCAAAGAGTATGGTAAGTACCACTATATATATATCTACAAGTTATAATGTTTTATTTATAGATCAAATGTTTCCCTCTCAAGTCAATCTCCAACCTACTTTTCAATATTGATTTTGATCAAATGAGAATGAAATTTGATACACTTTTTTACACTGTTTGCTCCTCTTATGCTAAGGGCATCCCTTCACTGTAAGACCTTAAAAAATATCTTCGAATGTGTTTCAGAGAGCTAGACCTCATTTAGCAATAGCAAAGTCCTTGAATGGATGTCATGGAGAGCTTGTACAAGATGAATGTACCATTATTAACATCTGCTGTTTGGAGGAAATTGTTGATCATTTTAAGATTACAGAAGCTAAAGTACATATTACAAAACTACAAAACACATCAGTTGATGAATTTTGTGAAAAGATCAAAGCTGATGTATGTTGTAATCAAAAGCTTCACGATCTTTACATCTTCTCATCAACTCACCAGTGAGACTATTGTGTTCATTCTGGAGTGGGAGACTGACAAATACGCACTTAAAGATAATAGAGATTTGTTAGCAAAAGCATTTAGAGACATGGCTAAGTCTGTTCAAGTTAGGACCATAGATGGATATAGTTTTGATAAGGCAACAAAATTAGAAGTCAGAAGTATTGAAGGTTAGCTTGTTGGGAAGATTGTTCCCATAACATGAGAAGAAGAATGTATTTTTATTTCATAGTGTCTATCATGTCCTTAATGTAATGTTCTTTAAAGTAGTCAAGTATCAGGCATATTCATATACTTACTATATTACTGTAAACAAAGGTCTACCGTATATTCCCAGTATGTATACCATACATACATACATACATGTACATACTACATACATACATATGATATATATATATAGAAAGGTGTATACTTATATAGAATGTATGTATGTAATTAGATAACTAACTGTGTATAATATGGCTGTATGGTAGTAATCTGCACTCTGGCATTACCTTAACAACTATCTTTAAAAATACTTCAATCCTTCATACATATGGTGTTGTCTCATAAATAATATGACATTGCTAAAGCCCATCTTTAGTGATAGTTTGCTGCAATCAGAAGTGGCCAATCAAAATTACTTATAGTTAATATAAACAATCATGTATTAACTGTCCAATATGCTGTCATACTTAATAGTGTGTCTATAAGAAATACTATACTAATTAATTAAGTGTACAATAATACATTAATACACTGATCTTTGGCCTGAAAGTTTTGAGTGTAAGTTAACCAAATTATTTTGATGTATAGAATCTTCTATAACAGTCAATAAAAAATAATTTATAATATTTATTGATTGTAGCTACTAATGAGGAATTGAAGGTAGTGTTACAACAGAAACAAAGAGAGATTGATGATTTGGTATCAACAAAGGAAGGTAATTTTTAACTACTTCACAAGACAAGTGTAGTTTGTCAGTTCAACTAACATACAGCTTTGTACTATGTTTAGTGAAAGTAATTCCATTATTTGTAATTAATGAATGTATGATATATTATTTTGTTTATTTAGTCTAGCTAACAAATGACGTACTATTGTTATAGAATAGCTATCCCTTTCATTGGCTTTCTTTTCTTGATGTTCTTCATATGTTATACCAGGTCATGATAACATGGGAGCACTGTTTTTAAAGACATTGTTCCTAAAAAATTGGCTGTGCATGAACTTTTTGGTTTCATTTCAAAAAATATGCTAAGTCCACATAGTGTTCCTTACTTAATTTACATGTACATGTAGCTACTACTACAGAGCTATACTAAATGAAACTATGATAGAATGATAAATCATAATATATTATAAATAATGTGTCACTCTATAATAGCTCTTAAAGAGGAACTAGGGACACACTCAAAAACGAAGATACTAGAAATGTCTAGTGTCACAGAAAGTAAAGGTGAGTTCATAACAACACATGTTGTGTATTGTCTTGTTCTCTCTTGTATATAGAGTCTGAGTTGAAACAATCATTACAAGCAGTACTACTGAAATGAACAGAGCATGATTGCTCAGTTAGAACAATTGACAAATACCATCAAAGAAAGGAAAGTGAGTCATATATATTTGTTATATGTATGTACAACTATTATCGTCATAGCTACTGAGAAAGAGTTATTGTCAGTGTCGGCTGAGAGAGAGAGAGAGCTAGATACTCTACAGGAAATTGTCACATCATTGACTTTACAGCTAAGAGAGAAAGAGAAAACAGATTGAGGAGTTAAAACAGAGTTTGAAAGGTAATTAATTATGGTATTAATCAATAATTGTCATTGTCATTATATGACATTGTCACTAGATCTAGCATTTATACCAAAGTTCATAAACAATTAACTGACAAAATAATTGAGGATACCTTAACAGAATGTAACCTTGAAAACGATGATGAAGTGTCAAATTTATCAGCTGTTCAAAGTAGGTTATATTAAACATTATGAATTATTAATATGTTGTTTTCATAGTTACTGAGAAGGAATTACTGTCAGCGTCTAATAGTGAACACAACATTTATGAGAAGACATTGAAATTAGAAATTAAGAGAGAGAGACAAACAGATTGAGGAGTTAAAGCAAAGATTGAAAGGTAATTAATTACTGGTATTAGAAAAATATGTGTCATTTGTTATTCTACTAGAAATGAAACAAAGCAACATTGAAGATTTCTCTTCATTTCTGACTGAAAGAGAAGGTATATGACAACAATTATTACATTGTATAAATGTATATATCTAATTTGTTTTAATCATTCTTTGATCTTGTATATCTTAAGTTACTATAGAAGACCATTTACAAGAAGAGTCTACACAATCAAGTGAGAGAGACAAACTAATTGTTATTTTGGGATAAGTTACAACAAGTGTTCTTTTGTAACTAGCATTAACTTACCAAAGGCTCAGGATTTGTTAACTAATGAAGGACTAGACGAAACACAGACAAAGACTAGAGAAGATAGAGTCCACACTATCTAACAAGAAAAAGAAAGGTTCATTAAGAGATGACATTAATCTTGTGATTATTAGTGTAATTATCAGAATTGAAGGAAGATCCATTTGGTGATGATCATGATATCTTCTTGTCATCTACTAGTAACAGTATGTTATATTATAAAGGACATTTATTACTAATGAGTTTTTAATAGTTATTGAAGAGTCTGTTGATCAAAAAATACAGAGCATAACACATTCACTTTACAATTAAGAGAAAGAGACAAACAGATTGAGGATTTAAAGCAAAGTTTGAAAGGTAGCAGATATTATAGATAATTGTTACTTATCATTATATGAAGTTCTGTGTATAGTATATCTATTTAATGTTTCTACATAGAAATGAGACAAATGAAACTGAACATTTAGCATATATCTGAATCAAATGGGAAGGTATAACAAATAGACTATTTATGTATATTCATATATATACCTTCTTCTAATCAATTATATTATTTTATGTTATAGGCAATCTTAGAGGTGTTATTCCAGCTGGAGACACTCTTTTCTCCTCCGAGGGAGTAGTCAGACCTCAATTTTTTAATTGGGGGAGAATATGGATTTATCTCTATCTGCACCTGAAGGAATACTACCTCCATCAGAGACATGTGAAGTGGCTATCACAGCTCTTGCTGGAGGAGATTTGAATTCCCTAAGGTAGCGAGCTTGTCAGTGCTGTTTATGTAATTTTTCATTTCAAAGCCACTACTAAAACCACTCACTATCAATATACAACATTGTGTAGCACTAGAGACACCAGAACAATGTAATTCTCTTCAATTTGTGAGAGCACCACTCAATAATGGGATACCTCCTTATAAGTTCAAAATTCTTTCAGGAGGACATTTTACACCAGGAAGTCAGTATGGCTCTATTTCTTGCCTTCAATTTTTGCGAGTTTGGTATTGTAATGAAAGGAGATGAAGGAGAAGAGATAACACATCAGATGAGGAAGATGGTAGCTCAGGAGAATGAAGACCCTTCTAACAATTGAAGATAGTGAAACAGATAATGACATGGGATCAACTACCAAATGACAATAGACCTGGAACATTCTGGAAGTTATCTATCAATTAGCTACCATTATAAAATATAGCTAGCCATTTTATAAAAATAAGAAGTGATGATTCATCAATTGAAATGTATTGTCTATACTATAGAAACAGAAAAGAGGAAAATGATGAAGTCCAGCCTACCAATAATGGGAGAAAATGGTAAAAGAGAAGAAGAAGAAGAAGGGGGACAAGAAGAGATGGAGAAGGAGACAGAGGTGGAGAACACAATGAAAGTATAGGAGAAGAGCCTAAGAGTAAGAATGAAAGGAGATCAACATCAGTTAGAAGGTCAGAGAGTAGGAGAGGAAGAACAAGAATTTATTACAACACAAGAGAGGTGAGAATTCAATAATACAATAATTAAGAAAACAAATATCATAGCTGATCAAAAACTATTGACTAAAATTATAACTATGTGCTCTTTATTTTGTGTATGTTATTATTTTATATCTAGAATCAGAAAATGTACAAGATAAAAGTTCATCCTAAGCCCCCTAGCCACTTCCAAGGACTCTCCAATTCTATAAAGAATCAAGAAACATGGAAAGTGATGAAGTCTGTCCTAAACCATTAAAAAATAATTGGTGCATCACCAAAGGGTACATAACATTATTAAGCTTCATTAACTATTGCACATTTCAGCTTTACTAAATCTAACTAAAAAGGCTGACATTCTTATTTCTGTAAAGTTACTATGAAGAAAAGCTATGTTACATGGCAGGTGATGTTAAACAGTTGTTGAGACGTCTCAATGCACTTTTACAAGTAATGTTATTGTGTATTAATACATTAAATATTTTAACATAATTATTTCAGTACATAGAATTAAAACATCCTAATGCTGAGGAAGGTCAGACACTGAATGATTTAAAACTGTTACAAGATAGCATTGAATTTGACTTCAGTCAGAGAGCTCCTCAAGGGTG
This sequence comes from Gigantopelta aegis, assembly GCF_016097555.1. Taxonomy (NCBI): domain Eukaryota; kingdom Metazoa; phylum Mollusca; class Gastropoda; order Neomphalida; family Peltospiridae; genus Gigantopelta; species Gigantopelta aegis. The sequence continues at coordinate 57,415 of NW_024533031.1, forward strand.
GAAAGTCTTGCCTCAAATAGAGCCTGTCATGGTGAGAAAGTTTCTCTTAGTAAACAGCTGCTAGTAGAATATTACTAATTTTTTTCAGCTATTCTATGCCTCTATTTACACAATTTGGAAGTACTGATCATCCTCAGCCTCCATCTTGTTTGGTAGATGTATTTTCAGATCAAAAACCCGATACAGAAGAGTACTCTATTATAAGTTCCGTATCAGGAATTAAACCACAGTACAGATACGCATTATTCGATCTCTTAGGCCTTTAGCAAGTGCTGTTTCAATGTCGGTGAAAAGTAAGGGAAACATTTTACATATAGATCTGTTCATGTGTGCATTATCCAGAAGATGTACAGTCAACTGGTGATGTTGAAAAAGTTAAGAAAGAGATACAGAAAGTTCTTAAACAGTACTACTCAAAATTAGACATTTTGTTGAGAGAATCTTTACAGCAAATTGCTACAGATATGTTTTTCTGATGGTTTAGTGTCACAACCACCAAAAATGAAACCAATGTATCGAAAGTTATGAATGAATTTACTTCAGGCATGGAGTTTATTAGTGATTGTCAGGAGTTAGTAGAATATTGTAAATTGTTTTTACGTATATTTAGCTAAACAAGGTGGTCATTTTAAAGAGCTGCTGATAAAATAGCTCAAGAGTGGACTACTGATATAGAAAGAGCAATTGGTGTGAATTTGGAATTTAATATTGAGTAATCAGTTAATATGTTATAGAGTTTACATTTACAGACAATCCATTATCATAATTATTATATATTTTATTACAGACTTTGTTTCTGCTTCTATGATATTATTGAATTACTTATTCAACACTGAAAAGTAGTATGTCATTTTAATTACTAAAATTCATGCTTTACATAGATGGATTACTATGGAATATAGAATTCTTGTGAATTGCCTCACTGTATAATTGGTTGGTATGTTGTACATTTACATGCCAACAAGTTATAAATGAATAATTTACATAAAATTCTAGACTCCATAGTAATCCACCCATGTAAAGTACAAATTAGTTGTTAAAATGAATATTAATTTTTTTTACTGTGATATGTACTTGAGATGAAAAGGGTATACACACAGATAATGGTATTGCTTTTGTCTGTGACTTATGGAATCTCCTCAATATGAAAGTGATGAGTATATCTCTGTAACTACCCAAATCAACATCACTGAGTATGTCACACTGCCCAAAGTAAACAAACTCCTGTCCAATCACTGCTAGTAATGTTTAGTCTCGTCCCCCAGAATCACCACCTAACGTCAAGAAACCTTTGAGTATTGTCTGGGTTGAGTAATGCTGAACTAAAGATTTAACATTAATTTTAAACAAGTATAATTTAAAAGCCGAAGATATTGAATAGCTGAGTAACTTATGTAATGCAATGAAGTATTTTGCATTCCACCATTTTATTCTATATGAGTGTGACATGCTAAAACAGCAATATTGTGACATTCTCAACTAATTTTTGATACAATTAACACTGAACTATACAACTTTTATGCAATATCTCAATATAGATGCCTAATGGTGCCACAAGGTATCTTTTTAAGTTTAAAGGAACAGCACCTCAACTGATTTTTCTATTTGAGTAAGGTATGTTGACTTTGCTACTTGTCAGTATTATAGATTAGGCCACACACTCATCTGTTGTACTATAAACAAAAACAATGAATACTATTTCCAGTACTAAACAGAGGAAAGATTTGTTGGAAGTCCTTTATCTTAGACTTTGTATTTGAGCCCTTCAATCGTGGATTCCAAAGTTGTTCACTCTATATCTCTGTAGACAATCTCGTCTCTACTGCTAACTATTGCAAATATACCATTCCAAAAAGTTTTGTGTATGGGTGTGACTTGAATACTGCAATCTGATTTGCTACAAACGATTTTTAGCGGTGTGTTGTACAAATATAAGTGCTGGACGTATCCAGACATAGCTCTGACATCAATAATTTCGCGTAGTCAGTAAGAAGTAGCCGAATTTCTTCACTTTATTTAGTGACGTATTTTAACAACATTATGAGGTTAGTCTGTATTTTGTACAGAGCAAATGTTCTTTGACAATAATATCGTCCTAATTAGACTATTTTCAATATGATTATGACAATTGTTCTTATAAACTTAGGGACAGTTCCAATTGTAATAATTTCGTTTTATACTGTGTTTGACAATACCTCTTCGTACTATCGTCACTCTCTTAAAAACTTGATTACGTATACAATATGACTATTGATATCACTCTACCAAATTCTGGCAATGAAATCGATATTTCCAGTTCTATACATATTAGGACACAAATGACTCATATTTATAGCTTCATCATCTGGGTATTAGGGAGTTTGATAGCACATTCATTATTCAATGAAATGAAGTCTACATGAAAATTACTGTAGCATTAAGAAATGTCGCCATTTTGTCAGTGCTTGGTAACATCCCCGTCTTTCATTTATTATCATATTCGCAGTGTGCTATGAAGTTTGGATGTTTATCTACTATCTTGTTTCATATGCAGTATCTTGTGTTGTTCTCATTCAACTTACAATGGGCCATGTCATTCCTTGTTGTGATAACTCACACTCCATACACCAGGTTGTGTTCTTAATGCAGTATGCAGGCAAGGAAGTTTGTCCACGTAATGTACCCTTAGAACAATTTTTGTTTCCATTTATATAATAGTGGATTTTTTTAACTTCATCATGTTTGTTCATCTTATGTGCATGGCAATAACTGCTGTCTTCATTGGAGGTATTTCTAAGGACTGGAGGATTGAGAAATATGGGATTGTGCTCCTTGGTTTAGCAGAACTATTGTATAGAGGCTATGCTCTGTATTGTTATAATAGACTTTATGCTGTACACAAACCTATGTCTGATCAGGTAATCAAAAAAATATTTTGAAAAAAAATACTGTTGGAATTGAAACATTATATGCCAATCAACAGCCTCATTAATATCAAAGATGAAAGAGTACATTTTTGTGAATGACAAAGAGTTAAATGATGACATCAGCATCTTATACCTACTTGTGAAAGTAAGAAAGTTGTATTAAATATGTATTAATTATAAATATGGGTTATCGCCCACTGAAAAAAGCATTTTTGTCATTTCAAGTGAGGTTCTTTGTTACCACAGCTTATCAATATGATGTAAGTCCAATTCTAAGCCAAAAACTAGTGTAACTCAATATACATTAAGCCATCTAACAACCACGTTACTTTTTAACACCCACTTCAGTTAATTAGGTGAAGTAGTATCTATTTCTCACTCATATACTATTGGACATCAAGTACAAAGAATACTTTTTGGCTTCTAGTTTGACTTTATACATACTAAATTCAATCAGGTTTGGCTTTGTGGTAACTAAATATTGGCTTACATCATATGATGAATTTCTGGTAACAACATGGTTGAAATTACAAAATGGTATTTTAAGTGTGCACCTGAGGTAATACTAGCATACATGTGACTTATCTGTCACTCTTCCCTGCCTAACATCTTAATTTTTTAAAGGTCTTAAAGATGACAAGATACACTCAAAAATAAGACTAGAGAGAATGACATAGAAAGTAAACATTAGCTGCTTCTGGAGAAGAGGAGTTTAGCGTCAGAAATAGAGACACTACAGAAGACAGTAACTACATCTTTCATTTTACAACTAAATGAGAGAGACAAACTGAATGAGAGTTACAACAAAGCTTACATTTGAGAGGTAACTGATTTTGCGTCTATATATATAATACATTAATAATTGGTACTTTACATTGTAATATTACTAGCACTAGATTAGAAATAGAAGTCATACCAAAGACTCAGGATTTGTCAACTGATCAAGGAAATGAGAAAACACAAATGAATGCTGTTATTTACAAGAAGAAGAGTCTACACAATCGAGTGAGGATTTACAACAGGAGCATTCTTTTGAAAGGTAACTGGTATCATTATACATTAGTACTTCTCATATATGGTATTGTTACTAGCATTAGATCTACACAGTTACACCAAGATTAAGGATTTATTAACTAATGAAGGACTGCAGAGGAAACACAAACATAAACTAGTGTATTATCAGAATTGAAGGATGAGTTAGAGGATCCCTTTGATAATGATCATGATATCTCCTTGTCATTTACTAGTAAATGTAGGTTGTATTATAAAAGGTATTTGTGACCTGATTTGCAAAAATGGACCACTTCTGTCAAAAACTTTGTGAACCTTTCAAACATCTCAAAAAACAGTTTTGTGATGACATACAGTTGTTATAGATGTTATAAGACTATCTACATTATGTACAAACTGTGTGTTTTAGTATTTTTTAACATTGTTTTTTTATACACAAATCAGGTCACAAATGTTTTGACAGAAGTGGTCCCTGTTTACAATCATGTCGATTTATTACTAATGAGTTTTAATATTTACTGAAATCTTTGATCAGCAACAAAATACGATCATGACCTATTCTTCACAATTAAGAGGAGAGACAAACATTGACAGTTTTTAGCAAAACTAATCAAATGGAAGGTATAACAAAAGACAAAAATATTTTTTTCC